>NC_037676.1:51285698-51322657 GCF_003255815.1 Theropithecus gelada
TCTCTCTCTCTCTTTTTTTTTTGATGGAGATTCACTTTTGTCACCCAGGCTGGAGTGCAATGGTGTGATCTCGGTTCACCACAACCTCTTCCTCTTCGGTTCAAGCGACTCTCCTGCCTCAGCCTCCCAAGTAGCTGTGATTACAGGTGCCTGCCATCACTCCCAGCTAATTTTTGTATTTTTAGTAGAGACGGGGTTTCGCTGTGTTGACAAGGCTGGTCTCGAACTCCTAACCTCAGATGATCCGCCTGCCTCGGCCTCCCAGAGTACTGGGATTACAGGCATGAGCCACTGCTCCTGGTCTGGGTTATTTTGTCAAAGTGAGATTATTTGGGAGGTCAACCATGTTCACATCAATGCTTTTTACACCAATACTTGTTGCAGGTGGGAATACCTCATTCCTGTCTCAAGTGAATATTTATTTTATCATCCTGTTCCTAAATTATGAATCAGGTGCTTAAGCAGGAACTGAATTATTAAGCAGCAGTAATTTCTTTAAGTCACATAGAAGCAAGGCTGAAAGCATTCTTCAAAAAATTATGCAAGTAATTATATTGTTGTCCTAGAGTATGTAGTGTATCTAGGTTCCACACAAAGCAACGTGACACTTAGGGAAGACATTGAGACATATTTCACAGTGTGTTTGTAACTTTAAATTATAAATATGAAAAGCTTCTCATTCAAAATAAGAGCTGACCACAGAATTTATATTGGTGACGGAGCAAGAATCTTCCTTAAAAAGGGGCAGCTAAAATTGCTGAGAATCAATCTGGATATCAGCCTCATCATGGGTTGAGAAGAATTAGGCTGTTAATGCTGCTACTTCTACTAATGGTTCCTATGATTTATAAACTTACACCACATTCCATGCTGCATATAAATGCTTTAAATATATTGTTTCTAATGCTTTTATTAGTCTTGCAAGAGGCTCCATTAATCTTTATTTTACAAAAAGGAAAATGGAGGCTTGGAAAGTCTTAATGAGTTGCCTAATGTCATTAATTAAGTGTGGAATATGAGCTGTGAGTCGAACCACACCTCTGTATGTCCTGTCTGTGGGTTCCCAAGGGCAAAGTGACACAACATCACATATCATTTTTGCATACAGCCCTCCACCCAGTGACCACAGGTAAATGAGTTGGCTGGTCCTACAGCCCACATTAACTTGGGTTCCACCTCCTCTAGCAGAATTGAATTGTACATCAGATGGCTCAGTTTGACATGCAATGACTACCTACAGGTGCTAGGAAAAGCTAGCAATTTCAAACCTGTGTCCCTGCTATGTACAAGTCACCTGAATGTGCTACAGATGATCCTGTCTTCCACCTAGGTAGTGACTGCATGCGCGTTTTCTTATCGTGGTTTGAGCAGGACTGAGACTGAAACACAGCATTCGAAATAAATGGCCTGTCACTATTTAAGAATAACTGGAGTATTTAGCATTCATGCATTTTCAGAATTGTTAGGGATTAGTTATAGTGACATAAAATTTCTGGGAGTTTTATGAATAAGAAGCGAATTGAAACTTCATTGTTCACTTCCTTTGTATTTTTCACAGAATTTGTCCTTTATGAATCATTATCACAAACCGACTGATGTATACATTCATCTTACATTATTGAGAATTTTGCTAATCTTTTATAGGCTTTTCTAGTGTCACTGTTGTAAGAGCATTCTATGTGGAGATTTTGTTTTGAAATTCATCTCTTATTTATTCCGCAGGTGTCTACTGAATATCTAATTTGTGTCAGCACCATAGTTGAGACTGAGGGGAACAGACACTCAGAATCCACTTATGACAGCTCCAAAGATCTATGCTCAGCTTTGTCTCTTCTCCACTAGTCTCTGTGGAAGATATCTCCTCTCACTTTAAGGCTAATCCTTCCATGGGTAGCTCCTATCGATTGTAACAGTCTTCCTCTCCCCAGTTTGTTCTATTCCCCCCAAGTTCTACTCTTTCCTTTCTCCCATCTGTTCAAACCCTTATTACTACTGCAATTCCCAATGTCCAGGCTACAAAATGGTCTGCCACCTTTCCCATTCTCAAGCCCACATAAACACACACCAGAATTGTTTCTCTGTAGTTCATTGCTGTATGCCCATAGCTTCTCAATAATTACGTATTGAGTTTAATGAATGGATAACATAAGGCAACATAAAGGTAGGAAAATATCTTATCCAGAGAAATTTTTTTAATTTTTATTTTTATGACTGGGGTACATATGCAGGATGTGCAAGTTTGTTACATAGGTAAATGCGGGCCATGGTGGTTTGCTGCACCTGTCCACCCATCACCTAGGTATTAAGCCCTGCATGTATTAGCTGTTTTTCCTAAAACTCTCCCCTCCCCATATCCCACCCTCCCCAACAGGCCCCAGTGTATATTGTTCCCTTCCTTGTTCAATTCCCACTTATAAGTGAAAACATGCCGTGTTTGGCTTTCTGTTCTGCATTAGTTTGCTGGGGATAATGGCGTCCAGCTCCATCTATGTCCTTGCAAAGGACATGATCTCATTCCTTTTTATGGGTGCATATTATTCCATAGTATATATGTACCACATTTTCTTTATCCCGTCTATCATTGATGGGCATTTTGGTTGATTCCATGTCCTTGTTATTGTGAATAGTGCTACAATGAACATATGTGCATGTATTGATTGCTGGGTCAAATGGTATTTCTGGCTCTAGATCTTTGAGGAATCACCATACCATCTTCGATAATGGTTGAACTAATTTACATTCCCACCAACAGTGTGAAGGCGTTCCTATTTTTCCACAAACTGGCCAGCATCTGCTGTTTCTTGACTTTTAATGATGGCCATTCTGACTGGCATGAGATGGTATCTCATTGTGGTTTTCATTTGCATTTCTCTAGTGATCAATGATGTTGAGCTTTTTTTCATATGTTTGTTGGCTGCACGAATGTCTTCTTTTGAGTATCATGAGGGTGACAGGCAACCTGCAGATAGGGAGAAAATTTTTGCAATCTATCTATTTGACAAAGGTCTAATATCCAGAATCTACCAGGAACTCAAATTTACAAGAAAAAAAACAAATGACCCTATTAAAAAGTAGGCGAAGAACATGAACAAAGGAAAATATTTTATAATTTATGGCCAACATTTTGGTCTAGTCTCTAACAAGTAGCCATTTATTTGATAATTTAAAATGTTATTACTTAAAAATGCACTTTCATAAATTTTGTTTAAGGTAGATTGATCACTTGACCTCTTCGAGAACAGTCTCTTGTCTAATTTGGTTTTATGTCCTTATTTTCTAAGTGGTTTCTTATCATGGAGTAGGCATTCAACAAATATTACTCAAGTAAATTATATTTGGATTATTCACTTTTAAATATTCTCTTTGATATGACATTATAAGCCCAAATGATGAAAAATTATTCAAGTTCGCCCAGGTACTCTGTGACTGGAATTTCTGTGTAAATCCAGTTGTTACACCTTTCTTCCAATAAATCATAACCAAACGTCTTTAAGAGTGAGCTGCTGTCTGCACCCAAGGGGCTACCACATCACCAGGAAAGTCATACTGTATCACAGTCTTTTGTCTTTGTGCCCTTGAGTCTACTTGGAATGTCAGGGTTTCAGGCCTGGCTAAGATCCATCGCAACTCCATTCTTTCCTTCATGTCCTCAGTGCCTGGACTTTGCCGAGTCTTATTTATAGCAGCCCTGTAGGATATACATGCAAACATATATAACCAGTTACTTGAAGTCCATGCCTACAAAGGACCATTTTCAGGAGGTCCTTGTGAGAAGTTGAGATCTTCTTAGAAAACATGAGTATACATGTTTTTCCTAGACAATGTTAATGTCTCTCATTCAGACTGCTGCTCTGGAAGACTCTGTCCAGGACCGTCCTATGTTTGCTTTCCCCTACTATAGGCTAGTTTTCTTTCATTTATGCCCTGAAATATGAGCCAGAATTCTCTCTTTTTTCCTACAGTGTGGATCATGGGAGCTCTTTTACAGAGCAGATATTACTCCAGCAGCTTTACAAACGTAGTCATCATGTCTACACTACAAGGTGGGCATTTGTGTCCACATTTATACAGATAAGTAAATAAGATTATGAAAGCTTAAATTACTAAAAAGTGCTAGAACTGAGATTCATATGCCTTAAATAGCTACGTATTTCTATAACAGTTATTTTTAATTAATAGCATATTTATTGTGTCAGAATAATAAAAGCAATCTGAATGAAAAATCAATGAACTCTATCAAACATGTCTAATTTAATTATTGGGTTCTATATCCTTGATTCCCAGGAGAAGAGCTGTATAAAAACTAGGGATTTATGAGCTGTTTAGAAAAAATGTAGTGAAAACAACTAGGTATAACACTCATATAACATTTGTTTTAATTCCATTACTTTGCTAAAAGTTATGTTAATTATAGAGAAAGGAAATATGCTAATTATAGAGAAAGGAATTATAGAGAAAGGAAAAAGGGTGTAGGCAAAGGTCAAGGAAAGGAAGGTGGGAAGGACGGCTGGGCAGAGCAAGAAGTTGTGCTGTGAAGTTAGCTCAGTGGAGGCCTCAGCCAGTGTCCTGGGAGTTCTGAGGGTGGGAAGACTCTCAAGATTATCCCTAGTTGGGGTGGGAGGGTGGGAGTTTACATACCCAGTTTGATTAGCGATTGGATGTGACCACACCAGAAGGGGCCTGGGCCTGGCCATGGCTGCCGTAACTCTCCTTAGCTGGGCCATCCCTGTGGAGTGAATGACTAAGGCTGTTCTGCTAGGAGAACTCCAGGCACCTGTGAGAGAAAGTCGTCCATTTCCAAAGGGAGGTCATCACAGCACCTACTGTGGAAGATTATGGGGTAATATGAAAAACACAAGAAATGAGACAGAAAACAAAATAGATGCTTTCATTAAAGCTATGTCGAAACTTGTGTTCTTATGTGTCAACTGCGAGGCAACACAAAGGGATTGGTGAAGCTGAAACTTACTTCTTTGTACTATTTTCATAATTATATGTAAGAGAGTTTAATTTATATGTAACATAGACTAGTCTGAAAGTTTTATCTATAGTCTTTATTCATTTAAGGAGTTTGCTTTCTATTCCTAGATTCTAATAGATTTTTCTTATGATTGGGTATTGAATTTCATTGCACGATTCTGAGATTATTACACAATTTCTCCTCTTTTTTGTCTGTTTATGAGATGAGCTATTATTGATTGAGTTTTTTTTTTTAAATCACCCTTGCTTTAAAGAACCTATTTAGTCAGTAGATCATATCATTTAATATATTGTAGAGATTAATTTGCTAATCAGTTTAGGATATTTATATCAATGCTCATGGAAGTGTTTGATTTGTAAATTTTCCTTTCTTGTCCTTTTCAGGGATATGCTGACCTCATACAAAGTTTACAAATGTGTTCCTATTTTCATTCTTATCTGTAGAGTTTGTGTGAGGTCAATGCTATTTCTTCCTTTAATATTTAAAAGAATTCACTAGTCAGGCCATTTAGGACTAAAGTTCTTTTGAGGAAAGGATTAGAAGAATAGTTGATAATAGAAGTATTAAAATTTTTTATTTCTCTTTCTGTTAGCTCAGTGGTCAATTATGTTTTTGTCATAGAATATAAATGCCAAATTATTGGCATACAGTCTATCAAAATGTTCTTTTATGATCTATCCAAATATCTGTAGGTCTGCAGTGATATTTGCTTTTTCAGTCATTGTATTGATAGTTTCCTGACTCATTTTTAAAAATCAATTTTGCTAGAAATTTATAAATGTTACTAATTATTCCAAATAATAATCAACATTTGGCTTTTGTGATGCTTGTTTTATATTCTCTAAAATACGCTTGTTTTATATTCTCAAAACTCTGTTCTTATCTTCATTAGTATTCTTTTCTACTTTGTGTTAGGTTTGCTGGTTTTTTAGCTTACTTTTTAATATAAACTTTTATATTATTTATTTTCAGCCTTTCTTTTTTCACAATATATGCATTTAACACCACAAATTTTTCGCTAAAGTGTTGCTTTAGTTGTTTGCAACAAATTTTGATGTTTTGTTGTAATTATAATTCAGTTGAAATATTTCTAGCTTCTGTTATGTGTCATAGATTATTGTTGTGATTTATAAATTACTGAGAAATGTGTTGTTTACTATTTAACAAGTTTGCTATTTTTATAGTTTTATTTTTATTATTAGTGCTTGGCTTCTTTCTACTCAGGGAACATACTCTAATGAAGTCTATCCTTTGATAGTTATTGAGGCTTTCTTTATAGTCCAGCATATGGCCATTTTGTTAATATTCAGTATGTAGATCAAAAGACTACAAATTCTATAATAGTTACATTGTTCTGTATAGATAAATGAGGTGAAATCTCTTAATTGTATATTCATAGCAATGTTACATAATTTCTTGATGCATCAATTTCTTAACTGTGTTACTCAGATTTTCTATATCAATGAAGATCAGTCTTCCTGTTCACTTATTTTCTCGATTATTTCAAGACATATTAAAATCTCCCAAAATGATCACATACTTGTCCCTGTTCCCTTGAATTCCCTAATTTTTGCTGTATTTATTTTGAAACTATATTATATAGATTTAGAATTATTATATCTACTTATCTGAAGCTATGTTATAGAGATTTAGAATAGTATAACTATTTAGAATAGTATAGCTTTATTTACCTTTATGGTTTAGAAGAGTCTTCATCTCTAGAAAGTCTTCTTACCTTTAAGCATACTTTTTATTATATTAGAATAGTGACATAAGCTTTTGAAAAGTATTTTTATTGTTTTCCATTATTTTAGTTTTAAACTTTTTTTTTTTATTTAAAGCCTGTCTCACACATGTATAATTGAGTTAAAGATTTAATATTTTTTATGGCATTACATCGTTTGAGCTTCCTGAGCAGAAGACCATGAGACAAGGATTTTGATATACAGAGTTTATTCAGTGATTATCTTATGCTTCACTGACATGCTTCACTGCATTTTAGTTGGCAAATTAGATAGGGAAGGAGAGGAAGCCACTGTTGGTAATTTGAGCTTAATCTGACCAGGGTCGATGACAGACAGCACAGAAGGCACACCTCATACATAATTTCCACACTCCAAAAAGTGAAGTGTTTAGGCTGTTCATTTTCTAACTCTGAGGAATCTTCGGTTGAAGGCTATTCCTGAAAGACACACAGGTGTAGAGTAGGATGCTATAGCCAAAGAATGCCTGCAGCCAAACATGCACAGGGGAAGGAGAGTAGAGACTGGACCATTATAAAAGAAACAGTAAAAGCTAATTGATATGGGCAGATAATTACCACTAGCAGCTATATTCAGTCTGACAATGTTTGTCTTTAATTAAATTACTTGGAACATTTATATGCTTAGTGTAAATATGTATGCATATAAATTAGTTAAAATTTGCCATATAATGAATTGGGTTTCATTTTACTGATTGTGTTTCTTTCCCACTCTGATATTGCCTTTATGGATTAATCAGATTTTGTTTTTTTGCATTTTCTCCTTGTATTAACTTGTAGTATTTTCTTTTACTCATCTATTCATAATTACCATAGGGAGTAGGATTATATCATGTAACCTTGCCTTGTTAATAGATAATAAAATTATGTTATTACTTCTCAAATAATGTCACAACTTTAGAACATGTTAATGGCATTAATTTCCTCCTAACTTTTACTTAATTGACATTATGCATTTAAATGTTACATATGTTTTCTTACACTGTATACAAAAATCAACTGAATATAGACTTATGTAAGATCTGACACTCTAAAACTTTTAGAAAAATGTTTAGTAGAAAAATTCTATGACATTGGTCTGGGCAATCATTTTTTTGGATCTGACCTTGAAAGCAAAAATATACAAATGGGATTACACCAAGCTAAAAAGCTTCTTCACAGCAAAGGTTAACAGTGAACAGAATGAAGAGACAACCTCCAGCACAAGAGAAAATATGTGCAAACCATACATATAATAAGGTGGTCATATTCAAAATCTATAAGGATCTCACAGGACTCCATAGCAAGAAAACAAATAACACAATTAAAAATTGAGCAAAGAACCGGAAAAGAGAATTCTCAAAAGAAGACATACATATAGCCAACAGGTATATGGAAAATTGATCAACATTACTAATCATTAGGAAAGTGCAAATTAAAACCACAATGAGGTTTCACCTCACAGCTTTTAAATGGTTACTATAAAAAAAAGGATAAGTGTTGGTGAGGATATGGACAAAAATGAACTCTTGCACACTATTGGTGGGCATGTACATTAGTAGAGCTATTATGGAAAACAGTAAACAGGTTTCTCAAAAAATTAAAAATAGAACTATCATATGACCCAGCAATCACACTTTTGGGTGTATATCCAAAGAAAGCAAAAATAGTACATCAGAAAGATGTTTGCACTCCCATGTTTATTGCAGCATTACTCACAATAGCCAAAATACGGAATCAACCTAATGGGTCCATCAACAAATGTATGGATTAAGAAAATGTGCTATATGTACACAATGGAACCCTTAAAAAAAAAAGGAAATCCCATGATTTGCAACAAGGTAAATAAACCTGTATGACTTTCTGCTAAGTGAAATGAGTCAGTTACAGAAATACACACACTATAATCTCACTCATGTGTGGAATGTAAAAAGTCAAACTCACAGAGGCAGAGAATGGTGGTTACCAAGAGCTTCAAAGTGAGGTGGGGATTGGGAAGATGTTGGTTAAAGATACAAAATTTCAGTTACATAGGAGCAATAAATACAAGAGAACTATTGTACAACAAGGTGACCATAGTAACAATATATTGTAAATTTGAAAATTGCTAAGAGAATAGATTTTAAGTGTTGTCACCACACACACACACACACGTAATGTTAGGGAGCCAGATGCAGTGGCTTGCGCCTGTAATTCAAGCTCCTCAGGAGGTTGAGGTGGGAGGATATTTTGAGCCCAGGAGGTCAAGGCTGCTGTGAGCTATGATCCAGCCCAGTAAATATGTGAGGTAATGCATATGTTAATTACCTCTATTCAGGCATTCCATAAGGTACATATATGTTGCAAAACATCATGTAGTATAACATAAATATATACAATTATTATTTGTTAACTGAAGAGAATAAAAAAACACTAATTTGACATAATTTTAAGTCTCATGAAGAATGCTATTATTGCCTTATAAGTAAATATTTAGTTAATTTTTATTTAAATTTACTCACACATTTACCCACTATATTCCTCATTCTTAACTTCTGAAATTTCTTCTTTTAATCTGGAGTTATATTCCATATGCATAAAATATTCTCCTTGATAGTTCTTTAAAGTCAGATTTAGTTTTCTCAATTTTGTTTGTCTAAAAATAAATTTTTTCACATTCATTGTTGCAGGATATTTTTATAAGGCATCCATTTCCCAGTTGAGATATTCTCTGACAACTTTCAGGATATCATTATGTTGTCTCCTGGCTCATCAACTGAGAAGTCAGCTGCCAGTCTTATTGTTGCTTCTGTAAAGGAATGTGTTTTTCACATCTGGCTATGGCACTTACCCAAGGTAAGGACCTATGTGAAGAAAGGCATGCACTTATTACCTAACATAATGCTAACTACTTCTCTGATCCAGATATCTTGTTTGAGCATTCAGAACGAAATTAATAAGATTGAACATTCAAAACCTAATAGTCATCCTCTCCTTTCCTTCTGGGACTCACAATAAACCTATATTACACTTATAGCTGCATCCTACATATCTCTAATATTCTTTTTGCATCCTTTATTGTGTTTTTCTCTGTGTCTCAATTCGTCATTTCTAATGACCCATCTTCCAATTCTCAAATCCTATTTTCTGCTGTGTCTAATCTGCTGTAAGAACACTTTAGTTATTTCTTATCTTCATATATCATTATATTTTTTAGATTTTGGAATTTCTACTTAAAAATAGATTCTAATTAACTGATGAAAATGTGCATCTTTTAATCTATTGTCTACAGATTTCCCTCTATTTTTAAAGTTTGCTTCTCATAGTATTTAAAAGCCATTGGTAGTTCACATTTATAGTTGCATCAAACATAGGCTTATTTTTATTGTCTCTTTTTTATTTTGTTTTCATTCTGTCCTTCTGCCTTTTTTTATAATTAATGCACTGTTATCCCCCTTAGGGGAAAATCTTTGCTTGTAATGGTGCTGTATTTTTTCTTTTTAATTGATACATAATAATTATGTATATTTATGGGTATGTGTGATATTTTAATACATGCACACAATGTGTAATGATCAAATCAGTGTAATTAGGATATACATCACCGTAAACACTTATTTCTTTGTGTTGAAAACATTTCAAATCTTCTCTTTTAGCTATTTTGAATTATACTATAAATTATTATTAATTGTAGTCACCCTACTGAGCTAACACTAAAACTTCTCCCTTCTATCTAACTGTATGTTTTTACCCATTAACCAGCCTCACTTCATTCCTCATCCTCCATTTCCAGCTTCCAATATCCATCATGAGATCAATTTTTTTAGCTACACATTTGAGTAAGTACATGTGTCCTTCTGTGATGACATGACAAGAACTTGTGTCTATCTGTCTTTCTGTGACTGGATTATTTCGCTTAACATAATGATTTCCAGTTCAATCTGTGTTGCTGCAAATGACAGGATTTCATTCTTTTTCAAAAGTGAATAGTATTCCGTTGTTTATATCTACCACATTGCCTTTATTCATTCATTCATTGATGGACACTTAGCTCGATTCCATACCTTGGCTATTGTGAACAGTGCTGCAATAAACATAGGGGTTTACATACCCATTAGTGGGACTACTGGATAGTATAGCCATTCTATTTTTAGGCTTTTTTTTTTCCTTTTAGAAATATCCGTTAAAAAACGACTGTGATAATTTACATTCCCACCAACGGTGTCTAAATAGTTCCCCTTTTCTCTGTATTCTTTCCAGCACGTTTTTTTTTTTTTTTTTTTTTTTTTTTTTTTATTTCCCCCCAAAGGGTGTCAAAATTTTTCCCTTTTTTCTTTTTTTTTTTCCAGCCCTTTTTTTTTTTTTTTTTTTTGTATTTCTGATGATAACCATGCTAATTGGGCAAGATGATATCTTCTTGAAGTTTTGATTTCCAGTCTTCTGATAGTTATTGATGTTGAGTATTTTCTCATATACCTGTTGACCATTTGTATGCCTTCTTTTGAGAAATGTCTACACATGTCCTTTGCCCACTTTGTAATGGGATTCTTTGTTTTCTTGCAGTTGAGTTGTTTGAGTTACTTGTATATTTTGTGTATTACTTCCTTGTTTGATGAATAGTTTACACATATTTTCTCCCATTTTATAGATTGTTTCTTCACTCTGTTGATGGTTTCCTTTGCTGTGCAGAAGCTTTTTAAGTTTAATATAGTCTCATTTGCCTTTTTTTTTTTTTTTTTTTTTTTTTTTTTAGTTTGCCTGTTTGGTTGCCTTTTGAAACATTAGTCATAAAGTTTTTGTCTAGACCAATGTCTAAGCTATTTTCCCATGTTTTCTTCTAGTGGTTGTATAGTTTCAGGCCTTACCTGTTAGCTTTTAATCCATTTTGAGTTGATTGTTGTATGTGGTGAGAAATAGGGGTCTGTTTTCATTCTTCTGCATAGTAAGTTTTCATTGCATGCTGTGCATTACATACAAAAACTTTAGAATGTCATCTTTCTTTAGAGAGAGTTTGCTCTTCCCTAGGTGAGTGTGATAAAGGAGGATGCCATCACCTTTGTCCACTCAGGGATGTGTGCAGTCAAAGCTGGTCTGTATGCTTGATATAAAACAAGTCTGCCTCTTATTTCTGTTGTCCCTCTATAGTTTTAATTAAGAGTCTCATATTTCCTCAAGGTCTCCATTCTTTGTGCTTTCTAACTACATAGTTTTTTTCCCTCAAGGCTTCTAGAAATTATGTTGCACAAACTCAGGATAAATGTGGCTGCACAAATCAGATCCCCTCTTGAAGTTTGTTTCCTCTCTCCAGCTTCCTCTGTCTCACCAGCTCTCTATTGATTTTGAATAGACGATTTCATACTTTACCTGGCTGTCCCATGTGTGCTTCATAAGAGTGGTGGTCTCCTACTAACTACTCTGTCCTGACATGGATGTGCAAGCACAGATTTATTTCATGATTATTATGTTTGCATCATGCCCTTATAGGTATCCGTTTAATAATGTGCAATCAGGCAAATTCTACTTGAGTCTGGCAAATAGTTGGCCAGAAGCCATTACTAGTAATAGCAAAAGAATTTCATTTTACATAATCTATAATTAGGTTACTCTTTAATTAGTTTAGTATGATATTATAATTATATGTGAATTAAATTATTGGTAATAACTTATTTTATTATTTTTAAATTTAAAAAATCACCTCAAATTGTCTTATTTAAGTATATGAACTAGGAAAATCCTAAATGACAGTTGTGCTCTAGAACTCTTGAACTTAGACCGTCTATAATCAGGTAAATAACATCAGTAAAGAAACACTGCCTAAATGATACCTGATAGAAATGTACTGACGTGGAGAAAAGAAGTGGAGAATTGAAGGGGAAGCTTTCTTTTTTAATAAGAAGATAATAAAAGTGGAATAAGAAACAACAGAATGGGGAGTATTTTATAATACTGAAGAGAATAGAAATGTGTTGCATTGGAGAAGATATTTTAAGATCAGAAGTGAGCATATTAAGTGTTTTGTTAGAAGGTTTTAAAGCATAATTATGGCCAGGTGTGATGGCTCAAGCATGTAATCCCAGCACTTTGGGAGGCCAAGGCAGGAAGATCAACTGAGGTCAGGAGTTCGAGACTAGCCTGGCCAACATGGTGAAACCTTGTCTCTACTAAAAGTACAAAAATTAGCCGGGCGTGGTAGCACATGCCTGTAATCTGGGATAGTTGGGAAGCTGAGGCAGGAGAATCGCTTGAACCCAGGAGGTAGAGGTTGCAGTGAGCCAAGATCATGCCACTGCACTCCAGCCTGGGCAACAGAGCAAGACTCCATCTCAAAAAAAAAGTGTAATTGTATAAATTTTGCAAGGTTAGAAATATCCCATATGATTAAGGTATAATCTACTAAGTCAGTAAATTTAAGAGAGTCCCAACTTGCCACAATATGGGGCTTCTACCTCATTATATGGTGTTAGAATGAGGAAATGCACATAGGCTATAATTAGGGAAAAAGCGACCTGAGGAGAAGTTGGAGAAATGTTTACATGTGGTAAATGATGATACCGAAAGATAAGAGACATATGTATATTAATTAAACAGTTTAGTTTTGAGCCCTTCAGTGCTGGAATTTTCTGAATAATGGAGATGTGCTGTCTTCCTCACTCTTGTATTTACAGTTTATGCAAATAAACTATGTGTTTGTAAATCAACATTTCTTACCAGTTCAACATGATGTCCTTACCTCTTGAAGGGAAACTTGAACTGGAAGAGAAAAATTATAATTGCTAGAGACAGCAGTAGTTATTTTAATGATCCCTTTCTGTGATGGATGCTACTCTATTATGTACATTAAATAATTGTCTCCTCACAACAACCCTAGGCATCTGTGTTACAGATGAGGAGACGGAAGCATAGAAAGGTTAAAACTCGCCCAGGGACAACAAGTTAATGCAAGCACTAGATGTCCAGAGGAAGCACTAGATATCTCCTCTGTTTGGAAATATCTTTCCCAAGATGTATTTTCTGGTCTCAGCTTAAATGTTAATGCTCAGGAGGTCTTCTGTGAACACTGTCTGAAATAACTGCCTCATCTGCCACTATCACATCATTGTATTTCCATTCTCTACACAGCATTTCCAGTAATAAAAATTTGTTTTTATTTGCTTATGTGATTAAGTTTTCTTTGTTAATATTATATACCTGCTTTATTTATTGTCATAAAATATGAGACATTTCATTTCTTGTTTCCTTCTGTATCCACAATAGGTACTTAATAGGCACTCAACAAATATTTACTGAATGAATGAATGAATGTCAAATTGGTCAGTTGACTTGGGTACTGCAATTGTAGTGTCATGCTGCCATTATAATCTTTCTTAGTAGCCACAATTGGCAAGAAAAGCAAAGGACACCAAATGGAACTCAAGATAGGTAGACAGGGGAATCAAGGAGGATTATTCCTCTCTGGGTTGTGTGCCAAAATATGAATACTTCATTGTTTAATAAGCGCAGTACATCTAATGGTCAATATGGTTCCCCTTTGCACTAGAATTATCTTTTCACTGGAATCAAGAGAAGGCAAGACACACTTCCAAATTGAGATTAGTAAGTGGGAAGTTGGCACAAGATGTATTTTTGAATGAGCAATATTTTTCCAGCATATTTAAAATACAGATATGGATCACCAGAGACACTGCTTAGTGTCTCACAACCAGGACCATACATGCTGGTGTCAGACAGCCCTGCCAGCACTGTGCTTTACTGAGTGTGTGACCTCGGGCAGGTTACCTAATCTTCCTAATTACATCCTTGTAAATTGGCAGCAGACAGCATGTTTGCTAAGTCTTCACGGTTGTTTTCATAGCCCTCTCTTATGTGATAAACTATGAGGGTTTTTATAATCTACAACAGACATTTCAGGAAAGGTTGATGTTCAGGTATAATTCAGTAAAAATCACTGTCAAAGGGGGTAAAAAAGAATTAGATACAAACCACAGAAATTTGAACTTGGGGTATCACTCAAAGAGCATTTCAAATGGGAGAAAAGTGAAAAAACAATGCTTTTGTGTCTTCTCATTTCCCATCACTTTACTGGAGGAAGATGAAGTCTCATAAAACTGCAAATGGAAAATAATATATCCTGTCAAGCTTGGCTAGGTATTGGGCAGTTAAATGTCAGCTCAAAATATTTATCTTAGAGCATTTCCTAGTGATTTATTCCTTGCAGAAATGCTATGTGTAAGTATAGTAAAAAAACAAACAAAAAAACAAAAAACAGAAAACCCTTTGGTATGTTGTCTTTTGTCATAAATATATCTTCTCTCTCATTTAGCAACATTATACCTTCCCTTTCATTCCTGTTTCTCCCTTTCTTTTATATCTGAGTCTTCTAGGTTTTATCTCTAACATCCCTACACTTGGTAATTGGATGTATATGTCTGAGTTTTAATATATACTGAAGATTGTGCTGTATTTTGAAATAGCATGAAAAAATATGGCTCATGATTGCCACTTAAGACGCCCAAAATGCAGGTCAAGCTTCATGAAGCACATGAAAAACTGAAGAACGAGGAGGGGAGCGACAGTCTAGTGGAGATTGATAATCCCCTTTTGCTGAAGAGCAGCACAGCATTTCGGATTGTAGGCACAGGCTTCAGCAGGCCCAGAGCTTATCACCTAAGCCTGTTGCTTTTGCATGAGCTCTGGAGAGTCTGTTAACTTTCTGACTCTTAGTGTCCTTACGTGTAATAGAGTAGATGTTAATACAGTTACATTAGTGAATGACATAAATGAAGCACTTAGTTTAGTATCTGATTCTTGTAGCTGCTCAATAACTAATATCAATTGTTATTAGTTTGAATCCCAGTTACTCCAAAACTTCTGGAATCAGTAATAATTTGTGTGTGTGTGTGGTTTCAATTCTGCTTGTGTGTTCAAGCCACCTATGTATACAGGAGAAATAATTGCCTGTGCTGACCACTGAGTCTAGAGTCCCGTTCAGGCCCCCATGCCCATTTTGGCCTTTGTCGCAATTCTGCCAAGGATGGATTTTGCTGCTGTGGAAAAGAGGGTTACTATTTACATGTGTGGCACTCCATGGATTTGCAGTCTTCAACACTCATCTATGTGCATGGAAGCCCCCTTAAGAGTGCACTTTCTGGATGGCAGTTGGGCTGCTCTCAGGGAGCAAAGACACACTGTGTCTCTTCGACTACGCAAGAAAGTAGCCAGAAATGTCCATGCTCAGTGGGCTGTACCTGAAGTTTATGTCATGTGTAATAGATATTCCTTAGGCAGAAAATAATTTATAGAGCTCAGATTTTTCATATTGTCATATGAAAACATGACATGTTAATATGTCATATATAAATTATATGTTATACCATATATTACATGATACATGATATAGTATCTATGGTTTTTTATACTGGCAGAAAAAATAGTCATATAGAATAAAGAAATATATTAGTAGGTGACAGACAGCAGGTGAAGTACTGAGGTATGTTTTGAAAAGCACATTTCTATTTAAATGAAAATATATGATCTCATAATGAAATTCAAAAGGACATAAATTCTTTCACTTCTTTGATCAAAGGATCACTGTAAAATGATCTTTACAAATCGGCATGAGTAGACCAGTTACACACAATTTTGCACTTTTAAATTTGAAGCTCTCATAGAGGCTCCTTCAACTTTTGTCTGTAAATCTCTCAAGGGTAGAATCTGTGTCTCCTTTTAAGGGGTGATAATAAATATGTTTATGATTAATATAATTAATTGCTGACATGATTAATGATATTCAATAAATAGTTGAGTTAATGAATTATTCAAAATGGTTATTTAATAGTTGTGTCTGGTATATTTTTAAAATAATATTTGTTCAAAAACTATCTGTATGTCCTTCACTGATTTTACTGAACAGACAATTAATTATATATCACTTATGATGTGTCAGGTAATGTTCTAAGCCTCTCATATGTATTAACTGGTTTAATTCTTAGGATAACCAGAAAGTAGAAAGTGGGTGCTTTTATTAACTTATTTAACAAAAGAAGAAACTGAGGAACAGAGACTCTAAATTCTTTGTCTAAATTCTCATGACAGTAAGCAGCAAGCTGGAATTTACACCCACGCAGCCCCACTCCAGACTCAGTGCCCTTCTAGCAGCTCAGCTGCCTTCTGCGGATGCCAGCTAAGAAGGACCACCCTGAAGACACTGGATTTTGAAATGTCATCTACTCTCCTTAAAAAGTACAGTCTAATTTACTGTAATTTCTTATGCATTGGTTCTCATAAGCCAGTCACATAATTCCTTCTTGGGAGGTATTTGAGGATGAGAGAGATTTAACATTTTTTTCTGCCAGTATTTGGGTCATGCCAAATATGTCTATGTACAGTACAGTTCCAGAGGACAAATCATCACATTTAATTTCATTTTTGGTGCATAACGGAGTCCTGTCTCTCCTACAGAGTTTTGGGGGTGGTGGTGGAGGGAGTGGAAACTTCTAGGAAACATTTGTATAGAAGCTTCAAGGGGCTGGATAAGGTAGGAGAGAAAAAATAATGCTCATTTTTATGGACACTAGGTGCCTGAAATGATTTTCTGATTAAACTAACGATTCATGCTGTAGACTTGTGTGATCAAAAAAGGTTGCTTTGGTAGCAAGCAACAACCATGTTTTTCATAGTCATCTTCAAATGAGACAAGATATAAATATTCTTAATATTTTTAAGATACTAAGTTATCTCATAGCAAGTTACTTTATCTTCATAGCACTTTACCTTCATAGCACTTTACCAGGATTATCCAAAGAAATCATGAATATTTGGTGAAGTTTTCTCTATGCTTACTTGGTGGGAGAACTCCTTTACTTTTAGTAAGTGATATCATAATCGCTGATATGTCTTTGCAAATACATGCTTTTTAAACAGAATCTTCTCTATTCTAGTTTTAAAAATTATTTTAAACTTATCATAACGCTTTCTCTATTCACACATGTAACATTTTTTATTTAGGAAACAGGCATGAATGCCACTTTTGTCCTTTTGCTTTTTATAAAAATAGCATTTTCATGTCTTTTTTTTTTTTTTTTTTTTTTTGCTGAATTCGTGGGTGAAGTTTTCTCTTCGTAACAATAATGTGCTCCACCGCCTTAGAATTCCATGACATCTAAGAAATATCATGTATTTATAGCAGTTTCAGTAATAATGATACCTCACATGTAAGTGCTATCTTCAGTGAGTCAGGTACTGCAGAGAGCACCCTGCATATGCCATATAAAACAATCTTTAAAGGTTACTCTTGTTATCCTATTTTTACAGACAGAGAAACAAACCTTAGAAGTAACTTACGCAAGGTTTTGAAGATAGTAAATTGCAAAGCAAAGGTTTATCTCAGCCTCCCCTTCAATAGACATCCCCATTTCACACCTTAACATTTGGCAATATTTTTACATTCTTTGTCCTTTTCATTTCCATAAAGTGTTTTGAGAGATAGGAAGTGCATTGACTAATAAAGAAACTGAGGTTCTGTGAGGTTCAGTGATTTCCTCAAGTGAACAATGCTAGAGAGGTAGTTAAAAACCTGTGCGCTAGTAACCATTGACCTTTCTCCTTAGTTAAAGACAGAAGTGAAAAGTTTGAATTATAATTGCCCTTATGTGCCATGCATTCTCTCTTTATATCACAGTATTTTCAAAATCCATTTATTCATTCATTGAATGCTATTTTCATCTAAAATGACATGAACTATGGCAGTCACTAGACTTATAATGAGTCACATAGCCTTGTTTCCAAGGGTGCATGTTCTAGTAGGCATGAAAAGCATACAAACAGCTATAAATAAAGGGTTTTGTGTTGGAGGTGTACACAGAGCACTGTGAACACATTATGTGCACTTCACTTTGAGTCAACTCTGTGCTACATGCTTATACTAATTTTATCTTACCCTGTAATATGTCAGCTAAAGAAGTGACAATCTGCAGAAAAAGATACTAATTGTCATTACATATGCTCCTAACAACAGAACTCCAAAATACATGAAGGAAACTTTGACAAAAATGAAGGGAGAAATAAACAATTAAAAATGAATAGTTGGAGAGTTCAGTATCCCACTTTTAATAATCAATCAGATTACTAGGAAGATAATGAAGAAATTGAATATTTAAACAATACTATAAACCAACTTAACTTAATAGACATCTAGAGAACCCTCCACCAAATAATCCCAAAATATGCATTCTTATCAAGTGCACATGGAACATTCTTCAGGGTAGGCCATATTATATTTAGGTTATAAAATAAATCTCAGTAAGCTTAAAATGATAAAAAATAATGTTAACTATCTTCTCCAACTACAAAGAAATATAATAGGAAATCAATAACAGCAAAAAAATGGGAAACTCACAAATATGTGGAAATTAAAAGTATACTCTAAGAAACCAATGGTCCAGAGAGGAAATCAAAAGGGAAATTAGATGATACTTTGAGATAAGTAAAAATGAAGACACACATATCAAGCCATACCAAAACTTATGTGGTTCTGCTAAGGCAGTGCTTAAAGAAAAAAAAAAATTATACTTAAATACCTAATTAAGAAAGGAGAAAAACCTAATCAACAACCTAACTTTTTAGATAAGACCCTGAACAAATAAGAGAAAACTAAATCTAAAACCAAATGAAAAGAAGTATAAATATTAAAGTGGAAATTAATGAAATAGAGAACAGAATAAACAACTGAGAAAAACCAATGAAAACAAAGTGACTTTTTGAGAAGATCAATGAAATTTACAAATTTTCAGCTACATGAACCAAAAACAACAGAGGGAAGTTTAAAACTACTAGGATCAGAAATAAAAGAGAATACATTACTGCTAACCTTACATGAATAAAAAGAATTACAAAGGAATACTATGAATAATTGTATGAGTCAAGAAGAGATAGACAATATGAACAGATGTATAAGAAATAAAGAGATTGAATAAGTAATTAGAAAAAAGAAACTACCCATATAGGCTTTTCATAGGAAAAACCATTTCTGGACAGCTTCATCAGTGAATTCCATGCCAAATGATTAAGCAAGAAGTAGCACCAATCTACCAAATGCTTCTCCTGAAAAAATGAGGAAGAGAACACTTCCTAACTCATTCTATGAGGCCAGTACTACAATGAGACAAAAAGTCTCGCAAGATACAAACATTATAGAGTTCTTTTTAATATAAATATGGATGCAAAAGTCCACAATAGAATACAATTGACTCTTGAATAATGTAAGGGCTAGGGGTGCTGATTCACTATGCAGTTGAAAATTCACATATAACATTTGACACCCCCCAGCTTCTGTTGATCAGAAGCTTACAAATAATAGTCAATTAACACATATTTTGTATGTTATATGTATTATACACTGTATTTCTTACAAGGAAGTAAGTGAAAGGAAAATGTCATTAAGAAGTCATAAGGAAGAGAGAATATACTTACAGTATTCTACTGTATTTATCAATAGTGTGAGTTTACATAGTCTGTTTACTAGACAAGTTGTCTGTCTGAAATGGCAGGTAGTTACAGCTACAGACTTCGATCTACAGTACACATCAAACAGTTCAACTTTTTATTTGAATGCCATGACTTTTCTTTGCTTCTTGGAAGCACTTCCAGTATCACTAGTGGCACTTTGTATGGGTCCCATGATGTTAAAGTTTATACTGTTGCACTAAACATGATGAAAAATACCTGACAACCAGGAAAGATCACTTTATACTGTCATGTGCAATTTCCTAGAAAAAATGAACTGCTCACACAGAGATGATGAGTGTCGCAAGGTGTTTTAAGCAGATACAACACTTGAGCTTACCATGATATCAACAGGAAGTGGCTACGAAATGATTACAGTCATACAGTATGTAATGTAAATATGCAGTAATGATTTAATACTGCTTACATTTGTTTACATCTCTCTTGACTATGAATGGCATTACATCTGATCTGTAAGCATTTGTGTGCAAAAGTCTTAGTAAATGTGAACATTTTATAATAGATTTGTGTATATTTTATAGTAGTAAATCATAAAATAGGCTAATAGCTACATATATTTTATGCATTAGTGACATATCTTATCCCGGCCCGCGGGATCGTCACTGCAGGCCCTGGAAGAGGGGGTGGGAATTTGGGGAACAAGAGATATGAGAAATGGAGACAAGACAGTGCTCTGATCAAGTCTCGTTTAATGGCGGTAATGCAGTGCCTTATATACACTTGGAGGGGAAGGGGTTGGGCCAAGGCGAAAATGATCTCATTTCGGAGGGTGTGGCCAGATAGGTATTGGTTTCTCTGGTCGAACATCATGTGGCGCCTGCGCTGTCAGGTAGTAATTTTCACGGGCGCGGGAAAAATGGGTGAAGAAGAAGCAGGAAGAGCGCCATCTTTTATGAGGTATTAATACAGGGGAAAAGGCAAAGATAGGGAGGAGGTGTAAGGTAGAAATGAATAAAGCTCAGGCGTTTTTAATTGTCAATTAGTATTTGCTATGGCCGGGGCGTGCAGCTTCAGACAGGTCCCCCTTTTAATTGTTTTATTATGAGAAAACGACCCCTCGGGAACTGCGCCTGTCTTAGGTTGGGTCAACTCATCCCCACCTTCTAGGCCCGTCATGGGATAAGGCAGCAGCAAAGGCGGCCCTCCTGTCTTAGGCTCCGATGGGGATAGTGTCCTCTTACCCGTCATTGACTGTCCAGTTCAGCACACAGGGGAGGTGGTCTTATTAAGGCAAATAAGACTCACCATTTTCAGTCATCTCAAGGCGATGATAATGGACCTGTATAGGTTTGGCCTGGAAGGCCTCGATTTGTTGTCTGACGAATGCCATAAGCTTATTAAGGATTATAGGCCCGAGAGTGAAAAAGAGTAGAAGAGTAAGTAAAGGACCAAGAAATGGCAGGAGATAGGGGAGAAGTCCATCGAGTCCAGTCCACAATGGATTGGCGGCCAGACCTTTTCTGCGCTTTTCTAGTTCTTCTTGTAAAGTCTTTATCTTATCTCTGACGATTCCGGATTTGTTGGCGTAAAAACAGCACTTTTCATTTCCATGACTGGTCTGGCATTAGGTAAGCTGTCTTGCCCGAGCAAGTCACCTGGGTGATTCTGTCTGACGGAGGTTCAGATATTTGTCTCCCTCTGCAGTCACAAGGCTGGCCGTATCGTTTTCGTATTAATTCTCTTGCTTTACGAGGGTCACCAAAACCTGCATAGACTGTCACTATGCTATATAAAGCGATTACTTTCCAAAGGAATCTCATGTTAGGCTTCATTTTCTGAAAAACAAAAAGGAAGAAACTTCTCAGGGAGATTTATCTTCCCTGGACTGACAATGGTTATGATTTATTTGTCTTACCAATCTTTCAGGCAGCCATCTGGCTGCATCATTTTTTTGTGAGAAGATGCATACTGAGCCTCTTCCCCAAATTAAAACTGGATCGGGGCCATGCCATGAATTATCAAGTGGATCTTTCCATTTTACCATTGCAAACTGTTTTTGAGATTCAGGATGCCAGAAACGATCGGCAGCAGATTTTCCATGACTGTCCAAATTTAAAAAATTAAGGATAAACAGGGCATGATTGAGTATGTTTCTAGGGGTACCCTTCACGGGGTACCAGCTCCCCCCTTTTAATTTTGTGATAACAGTTTTTAATGACAGATGAGCTCTTTCTACTATACCTTGTCCTTGGGGATTGTAGGGAATGCTTGTGGTATGTTTAATTTGTAGGGTATTACAGAATTGTAAAAAGGTTTTGGCTATATAACCAGGGCCATTATCTGTTTTGATTTGTTTGGGTATTCCTAAAATAGAAAAGCAGTGTAATAAATGAGCTATGACATGTTTGGTGGCCTCTCCTGTTTGGAGAGTTGCACTAATGAATCCACTATAGGTGTCTATGCATACATGGATATATTTCAGTTGACCGAATTCTAAGTGGTGAGTAACGTCCATTTGCCAAATTTCGTTGGGGATGAGTCCTCGGGGGTTAACTCCTAAATAGGGAACAGGTAAATACGTTATGCAATTGGCGCATTGTTTAACTATTTGTCGAGCTTGTTCTCTGGTAAGTTTAAACATAAGCCTTAAGGTTTGGGCGTTTAAATGATGTAAGGCATGTGCTTTTTGTGCTTGTTGTAAATTGTCTGTAGTGACTGTGGCTATAGTTTTTGTTGCCACGTCAGCTGTTGCGTTACCTTGTGTTAAAGGTCCCGGTAATCCTGAATGTGCTCTGATATACCCAAGAAAAAAGGGAGTAGTCCTTTTCTGAATAAGTTGTTGACATTGTAAAAATAGGTTAGCTGTGTCTGAAATATGTTTAATTTGAGGCACGGTCTCTAAGAGGGGTATTGAATGAGCCAGGTAGGCGCTGTCTGTGTAAATGTTAAGTGGCTGACAAGGAAAAGCTGATAATGCTGCAATTATAGCTTGCAACTCGACCAGCTGAGCTGATGTATAAGTGGTCTGGAATTTAACGACTACATTATTGTAGGTGTAAGCGGCAAGTCCTGTGGAAGATCCATCAGTGAAAATTAGTAATGCATCATTGAAGGGTTCTTTACTGGTGATATGGGGAAACACAAACACATGAAGTTTGCAAAATTGAATGAGTTTGTTAGGTGGGTAATGGTTGTCAATTGTGCCAGTGTAAGAAGCGCAAGCAATTGGCCAGGCTTCCGTATTTTGTAACAGCCAATGGATGTGTGATTGAGTGTAGGGCTGTATAATGGTAGAAGGTTCTATTCCAAAGTACTTTCTACTGTTTTCTCTTCCCAAGATAATTAGATCAGCTATGGCATCATAATAAGGCAACAAAACCTTTTTAGGGGAGGAGGGCAGGTGTACCCACATAATGGGATTGTTCTGCCAGAATAAGCCAGTAGGGGTCATTGTTGTGTTAAAAATAATGAATATTAATGGCTGAGAATAATCAATACTGGTAACAAATTGTGTTGCAATGGCATATTCTACCTTTTGGAGTGCTATTAATGCTTCTTTAGTAATGGACCTGGGTGTCTGCATAATTACCTGAACCAGTTAACATATCAAAATCCCAACCGTTTCCTGCCTGTTGATTTCTTTTAGCTGTATCTCTACAATTTTCAAAGAACTCTGACTTCCAAATTAAATGGTCTCCCCCAGAAAGGAGTGCCCTAACTAAGGTATTCCAGTCTGTAGGAGTGAGCCAATTCTCAGCTACAGATTCCACTATAGCAAGAGTATATGGAGCAGTAGCCCCATACTGAGAGGCAGCAGTCTTTAACTCTTTTATAATAGTAAAGTCAAATCCAGTATGATGCCTCCAAGCCCGTCCCTGTTCATCTATGGTTTCAGTGACCGGAAAAACGTCTTTGGGGGAGGGGTCTTCTCTATGTCGACTAGCAACTAACCTCCCTCTTGGAACATGTTGTCCAGGCCGCTGAGGTGGGCGCAAGGAACCCTCCATAGCGTCTGAGTTGGGTATTTTCTCACTTCCTGTTTTTAGCTTTTGGAGCCTAATTATCAATGATTGATGTAACTCTTCAAGTTTAATTTGTTCTTCTAGTTGAGCAATTTTTTGTTTTAATTCTTCTTTGGGATCTATTGCTGCCATAACAATGGGCGCAGAAGCCTCATTATGTGTCTTATTATATGGAGGCGGGTATGAAGTAAAGGGAGGCAAATCAGGGTTGTGATATTTAGCTGCCTCTTCCTCTAAATCATCCCAATTTATCTCTGATTGATTAGGCTTATTAATTTCCTCCTCTTTTTGAAGCATCTGTAAAATTGGGTATTTTTTTGGTTTGTTTTCGTGTGGCATTTCTTTATCTGTTACAGAAGGAGACTTGATTTCCTCATGATCACTTTCGAGGGAAATGAGATCCTCCTCCGTATCTTGCGGAGGCTTTGTGAGGTTAGAGCGGGAGCTAACCTTTAAAATATGCTCTGTCTGAGCGACCGCAGCCATGACTTGCGGATCGGCCTCCTTCTTATCTATTAAATCTCTAATGAGGTTCCAATAAGAGAAAGCGGTCACAGGAATTTTTTCTGGCCCAAAAGTATTATAATAGTCCTGAAGACAATCCCCTACTCTACGCCATATTTTGATATCAATAGTTCCTTCCTGTGGGAACCAAGGGCAAGTATCTTTTACAAAATCAAAAAATTTAAACAAATCATTACCTTTAACCTTTACTCCTCGTATCTTTAAAGCCTCTTTTAATTGTCCTACATGGATTTGATGTTGACTTAATTCTTGTCCCATTTCGGACGCGCCACTTACCTTCGATTCTGACGCGGCAGGTTCCCGCGGTGATCGAAAAAGTTTAATTTCTTTTGTCTTTGTTAGCGGTCGACCGTCCTTTGGCGTCCTCTTCCTCACAGAGTCCCTCGTTTCCAGGTCCCTGTTCGGGCGCCACGTATCCCGGCCCGCGGGATCGTCACTGCAGGCCCTGGAAGAGAGGGTGGGAATTTGGGGAACAAGAGATACGAGAAATGGAGACAAGACAGTGCTCTGATCAAGTCTCGTTTAATGGCGGTAATGCAGTGCCTTATATACACTTGGAGGGGAAGGGGTTGGGCCAAGGCGAAAATGATCTCATTTCGGAGGGTGTGGCCAGATAGGTACTGGTTTCTCTGGTCGAACGTCATGTGGCGCCTGCGCTGTCAGGTAGTAATTTTTGCGGGCACGGGAAAAATGGGTGAAGAAGAAGCAGGAAGAGCGCCATCTTTTATGAGGTATTAATACAGGGGAAAAGGCAAAGATAGGGAGGAGGTGTAAGGTAGAAATGAATAAAGCTCAGGCGTTTTTAATTGTCAATTAGTATTCGCTATGGCCGGGGCGTGCAGCTCCGGACAATATCTAACTTTTCCTTTTTTTTTTTTTTGAAATTTCTAGGCTACACAGTTTGAGAGCAGATTTTTGTAAATTGTCACAAAATTCCAAAAATGTCCAATGTATTTATTGAAACAAATCTATTGATACAAAATCCTAGAAAAATCTTACTCTAATTTCTAACATATGAAAATTAATGCAAAATACAATAGAATAACAAACAAAAATCACTTGACTTCTTTAATTGCAGAAAAAAGATTGGACAAAATCTAACATGATTTTATGACAAAAGTATTGAACAAATTAGAAATAGAAGGAAACATCTTCAACCTGATAAAGGGTATCTATGAAAATCCTGCTGCTAACATTATACTTAATGATGAAAGATGGAATATTTTTCTTCTAAGTTTAAAATGACAAAGATGTTCATTCTAGTCACTTTTATTCAACATTTTATTGTATTCGTTTCTCCAGAGAATTAGTCAAGAAAAAGAAAGAAATTTTTCTATACTGGAAATAATTGAAACTATCTCTATATTCAGATGACCATGACCTGGGATATGGAGTCCACTCAAAAATAATCTGAACGAATAAACAAATTCTGCAAGGTTGAAGAATACAAGGTCAATAAAAATAATTAATTATATTTCAATGTGATACAATAAAAATCTTAAAATTCAGAAAATAATTTCGGCGAGAGGAGAGGGGCGGAGCAAGATGGCCGAATAGGAGCAGCTCCAGTCTTCAACTCCCAGCGCCAGCGACACAGAAGACCGGTGATTTCGGCATTTTCAACTGAGGTACTGGGTTCATCTCACTGGGGAGTGCCGGACGATCGGTACTGGTCAGCTGCTGCAGCCCGACCAGCGAGAGCTGAAGCAGGGCGAGGCATTGCCTCACCTGAGAAGCGCAAGGGGGAAGGGAATCCCTTTTCCTAGCCAGGGGAACTGAGACACACAACACCTGGAGAATCGGGTAACTCCCACCCCAATACTGCACTTTGAGCAAACAGGCACACCAGGAGATCATATCCCACACCTGGCCGGGAGGGTCCCACACCCACGGAGCCTCCCTCATTGCTATTACAGCAGTCTGTGATCTACCGGCAAGGCAGCAGCGAGGCTGGGGGAGGGGCGCCCGCCATTGCTGAGGCTTAAGTAGGTAAACAAAGCTGCTGGGAAGCTCGAACTGGGTGGAGCTCACAGCAGCTCAAGGAAACCTGCCTGTCTCTGTAGACTCCACCTCTGGGGGCAGGGCACAGAAAACAATAACAAAGCAGCAGACACCTCTGCAGACGCAAACGACTCTGTCTGACAGCTTTGAAGAGAGCAGTGGATATCCCAACACGGAGGTTGAGATCTGAGAAGGGACAGACTCCCTGCTCAAGCGGGTCCCTGACCCCTGAGTAGCCTAACTGGGAGACATCCCCCAATAGGGGCAGTCTGACACCCCACACCTCACAGGGTGGAGTACACCCCTGAGAGGAAGCTTCCAAAGCAAGAATCAGACAGGTACACTTGCTGTTCAGAAATATTCTATCTTCTGCAGCCTCTGCTGCTGTTACCCAGGCAAACAGGGTCTGGAGTGGACCTCAAGCAATCTCCAACAGACCTACAGCTGAGGGTCCTGACTGTTAGAAGGAAAACTATCAAACAGGAAGGACACCTACACCAAAACCCCATCAGTACATCACCATCATCAAAGACCAGAGACAGATAAAACCACAAAGATGGGGAAAAAGCAGGGCAGAAAAGCTGGAAATTCAAAAAACAAGAGTGCATCTCCCCCGGCAAAGGAGCGCAGCTCATCGCCAGCAACGGATCAAAGCTGGACGGAGAATGACTTTGACGAGATGAGAGAAGAAGGCTTCAGTCCATCAAATTTCTCAGAGCTAAAGGAGGAATTACGTACCCAGCGCAAAGAAACTAAAAATCTTGAAAAAAAAGTGGAAGAATTGACGGCTAGACTAATTAATGCAGAGAAGGTCATAAACGAAATGAAAGAGATGAAAACCATGACACGAGAAATACGTGACAAATGCACAAGCTTCAGTAACCGACTCGATCAACTGGAAGAAAGAGTATCAGCAATTGAGGATCAAATGAATGAAATGAAGCGAGAAGAGAAACCAAAAGAAAAAAGAAGAAAAAGAAATGAACAAAGCCTGCAAGAAGTATGGGATTATGTAAAAAGACCAAATCTACGTCTGATTGGGGTGCCTGAAAGTGAGGGGGAAAATGGAACCAAGTTGGAAAACACTCTTCAGGATATCATCCAGGAGAACTTCCCCAACCTAGTAGGGCAGGCCAACATTCAAATCCAGGAAATACAGAGAACGCCACAAAGATACTCCTTGAGAAGAGCAACTCCAAGACACATAATTGCCAGATTCACCAAAGTTGAAATGAAGGAAAAAATCTTAAGGGCAGCCAGAGAGAAAGGTCGGGTTACCCACAAAGGGAAGCCCATCAGACTAACAGCAGATCTCTCGGCAGAAACTCTACAAGCCAGAAGAGAGTGGGGGCCAATATTCAACATTCTTAAAGAAAAGAATTTTAAACCCAGAATTTCATATCCAGCCAAACTAAGTTTCATAAGTGAAGGAGAAATAAAATCCTTTACAGATAAGCAAATGCTTAGAGATTTTGTCACCACTAGGCCTGCCTTACAAGAGACCCTGAAGGAAGCACTCAACATGGAAAGGAACAACCGGTACCAGCCATCTCAAAAACATGCCAAAATGTAAAGACCATCGAGGCTAGGAAGAAACTGCATCAACTAATGAGCAAAATAACCAGTTAATATCATAATGGCAGGATCAAGTTCACACATAACAATCTTAACCTTAAATGTAAATGGACTAAAGGCTCCAATTAAGAGACACAGACTGGCAAACTGGATAAAGAGTCAAGACCCATCAGTCTGCTGTATTCAGGAGACCCATCTCACACGCAGAGACATACATAGGCTCAAAATAAAGGGATGGAGGAAGATTTACCAAGCAAATGGAGAACAAAAAAAAGCGGGGGTTGCAATACTAGTCTCTGATAAAACAGACTTTAAACCATCAAAGATCAAAAGAGACAAAGAAGGCCATTACATAATGGTAAAGGGATCAATTCAACAGGAAGAGCTAACTATCCTAAATATATATGCACCCAATACAGGAGCACCCAGATTCATAAAGCAAGTCCTTAGAGACTTACAAAGAGACTTAGACTCCCATACAATAATAATGGGAGACTTCAACACTCCATTGTCAACATTAGACAGATCAACGAGACAGAAAGTTAACAAGGATATCCAGGAATTGAACTCATCTCTGCAGCAAGCAGACCTAATAGACATCTATAGAACTCTCCACCCCAAATCAACAGAATATACATTCTTCTCAGCACCACATCGTACTTACTCCAAAATTGACCACGTAATTGGAAGTAAAGCACTCCTCAGCAAATGTACAAGAACAGAAATTATAACAAACTGTCTCTCAGACCACAGTGCAATCAAACTAGAACTCAGGACTAAGAAACTCAATCAAAACCGCTCAACTACATGGAAACTGAACAACCTGCTCCTGAATGACTACTGGGTACATAACGAAATGAAGGCAGAAATAAAGATGTTCTTTGAAACCAATGAGAACAAAGATACAACATACCAGAATCTCTGGGACACATTTAAAGCAGTGTGTAGAGGGAAATTTATAGCACTAAATGCCCACAAGAGAAAGCAGGAAAGATCTAAAATTGACACTCTAACATCGCAATTAAAAGAACTAGAGAAGCAAGAGCAAACACATTCGAAAGCTAGCAGAAGGCTAGAAATAACTAAGATCAGAGCAGAACTGAAGGAGATAGAGACACAAAAAACCCTCCAAAAAATCAATGAATCCAGGAGTTGGTTTTTTGAAAAGATCAACAAAATTGACAGACCACTAGCAAGACTAATAAAGAAGAAAAGAGAGAAGAATCAAATCGACGCAATTAAAAATGAAAAAGGGGATATCACCACCGACCCCACAGAAATACAAACTACCATCAGAGAATACTATAAACACCTCTACGCAAATAAACTGGAAAATCTAGAAGAAATGGATAATTTCCTGGACACTTACACTCTTCCAAGACTAAACCAGGAAGAAGTTGAATCCCTGAATAGACCAATAGCAGGCTCTGAAATTGAGGCAACAATTAATAGCCTACCAACCAAAAAAAGTCCAGGACCAGATGGATTCACAGCTGAATTCTACCAGAGGTACAAGGAGGAGTTGGTACCATTCCTTCTGAAACTATTCCAATCAATAGAAAAAGAGGGAATCCTCCCTAACTCATTTTATGAGGCCAACATCATCCTGATACCAAAGCCTGGCAGAGATACAACAAAAAAAGAGAATTTTAGACCAATATCCCTGATGAACATCGATGCAAAAATCCTCAATAAAATACTGGCAAACCGGATTCAGCAACACATCAAAAAGCTTATCCACCATGATCAAGTGGGCTTCATCCCTGGGATGCAAGGCTGGTTCAACATTCGCAAATCAATAAACATAATCCAGCATATAAACAGAACCAAAGACAAGAACCACATGATTATTTCAATAGATGCAGAAAAGGCTTTTGACAAAATTCAACAGCCCTTCATGCTAAAAACGCTCAATAAATTCGGTATTGATGGAACGTACCTCAAAATAATAAGAGCTATTTATGACAAACCCACAGCCAATATCATACTGAATGGGCAAAAACTGGAAAAATTCCCTTTGAAAACTGGCACAAGACAGGGATGCCCTCTCTCACCACTCCTATTCAACATAGTGTTGGAAGTTCTGGCTAGGGCAATCAGGCAAGAGAAAGAAATCAAGGGTATTCAGTTAGGAAAAGAAGAAGTCAAATTGTCCCTCTTTGCAGATGACATGATTGTATATTTAGAAAACCCCATTGTCTCAGCCCAAAATCTCCTTAAGCTGATAAGCAACTTCAGCAAAGTCTCAGGATACAAAATTAATGTGCAAAAATCACAAGCATTCTTATACACTAGTAACAGACAAACAGAGAGCCAAATCATGAATGAACTTCCATTCACAATTGCTTCAAAGAGAATCAAATACCTAGGAATCCAACTTACAAGGGATGTAAAGGACCTCTTCAAGGAGAACTACAAACCACTGCTCAGTGAAATAAAAGAGGACACAAACAAATGGAAGAACATACCATGCTCATGGATAGGAAGAATCAATATCGTGAAAATGGCCATACTGCCCAAGGTAATTTATAGATTCAATGCCATCCCCATCAAGCTACCAATGAGTTTCTTCACAGAATTGGAAAAAACTGCTTTAAAGTTCATATGGAACCAAAAAAGAGCCCGCATCTCCAAGACAATCCTAAGTCAAAAGAACAAAGCTGGAGGCATCACGCTACCTGACTTCAAACTATACTACAAGGCTACAGTAACCAAAACAGCATGGTACTGGTACCAAAACAGAGATATAGACCAATGGAACAGAACAGAGTCCTCAGAAATAATACCACACATCTACAGCCATCTGATCTTTGACAAACCTGAGAAAAACAAGAAATGGGGAAAGGATTCCCTATTTAATAAATGGTGCTGGGAAAATTGGCTAGCCATAAGTAGAAAGCTGAAACTGGATCCTTTCCTTACTCCTTATACGAAAATTAATTCAAGATGGATTAGAGACTTAAATGTTAGACCTAATACCATAAAAATCCTAGAGGAAAACCTAGGTAGTACCATTCAGGACATAGGCATGGGCAAAGACTTCATGTCTAAAACACCAAAAGCAACGGCAGCAAAAGCCAAAATTGACAAATGGGATCTCATTAAACTAAAGAGCTTCTGCACAGCAAAAGAAACTACCATCAGAGTGAACAGGCAACCTACAGAATGGGAGAAAATTTTTGCAATCTACTCATCTGACAAAGGGCTAATATCCAGAACCTACAAAGAACTCCAACAAATTTACAAGAAAAAAACAAACAACCCCATCAAAAAGTGGGCAAAGGATATGAATAGACATTTCTCAAAAGAAGACATTCATACAGCCAACAAACACATGAAAAAATGCTCATCATCACTGGCCATCAGAGAAATGCAAATCAAAACCACAATGAGATACCATCTCACACCAGTTAGAATGGCGATCATTCAAAAGTCAGGAAACAACAGGTGCTGGAGAGGATGTGGAGAAATAGGAACACTTTTACACTGTTGGTGGGATTGTAAACTAGTTCAACCATTATGGAAAACAGTATGGCGATTCCTCAAGGATCTAGAACTAGATGTACCATATGACCCAGCCATCCCATTACTGGGGATATACCCAAAGGATTATAAATTATGCTGCTATAAAGACACATGCACACGTATGTTTATTGCAGCACTATTCACAATAGCAAAGACTTGGAATCAACCCAAATGTCCATCAGTGACAGATTGGATTAAGAAAATGTGGCATATATACACCATGGAATACTATGCAGCCATAAAAAAGGATGAGTTTGTGTCCTTTGTAGGGACATGGATGCAGCTGGAATCCATCATTCTTAGCAAACTATCACAAGAACAGAAAACCAAACACCGCATGTTCTCACTCATAGGTGGGAACTGAACAATGAGATCACTTGGACTCGGGAAGGGGAACATCACACACCGGGGCCTATCATGGGGAGGGGGGCGGGGGGAGGGATTGCATTGGGAGTTATACCTGATGTAAATGACGAGTTGATGGGTGCAGCACACCAACAAGGCACAAGTATACATATGTAACAAACCTGCACGTTATGCACATGTACCCTACAACTTACAGTATAATAATAATAAATAAATTAAAAAAAATAAATAAATAAATAAATAAATAAATATAATAATTGCTATTTATAATTCATAATTGTATTGTCATTTGTTTGCAATTTATTCTTTTTGCAAATTTTTATTATTGCAATAGGATGCATTTAAAATTTTGGAAATAAGCAACCTCGGAGTTATCTCTGAGTCATGAATCTATCTAACAATTTATAACAAAGGGTAACTCTTCTTAAACTTTTTTACCTTTCTGTATCATAGAATATTTAAATATTACTATTATTTTTAAATGGACTCAAATGTAATGCCTTAATCTTTATTTTTTAAATTAATTCTGTGTATTTATTTCTGGTGATAAAGATTTTGGTGTTAAATTGTGCACCATATACATTCTGTATTACTTTTTCTTGTATTTCTGTATGGTCCATAATATTTCAATTTTTTTTTTGAGAGACATTCCTCCCTTTTTTCTGCAACTGTTTTCCTTTTAGTCTGCCCTTCTCTCCTTTCTTGTCATGTTTTCCTTGTAGTCTTTCTTAAAATAAATTGAACAGAATATATGATCATATATTAAAACCGTATAAATGGAAATTAAATGATTGACCTTGTCTATTTTTAATAATAGAAACTAGAAACTATGCATTGTTGCAGTAATACTGAACAATTCACCTTCAGATAATCTGTTATTTCAGATACATGTAAGCATCTTTATATAGTAGAAGATAGTTCTGTTCAGTTAATTCAGAAAGGTAAAAAAGTTTAAGAAAATTTCCTAAATTTAATGAGATTTACTGTATTGGCATTAAGTAGTATTTTAGGCATTTAAATTACTATTCCACTTAACTATTCTTTGTGACACAATTACTCGACAAAATTATGCTACTATAAAGTTAAACTACTTTGTACTTCAAGCAAATGTTGCCTATAGTTTTATAAGGTAAACACCAAAGCAGCTGTCCAGACTGGTCACGCTAACCACAAGAGACGAAATAAGTCAATGGTGCAGCTCGGCCTGTAAACGACACCACAATGCCTATCCAGGCATCTTTTCAAAAAATAAGCAGAAGAAAAAAAATGTTCAGATTTTGACCTTTATTTATTTCTTAAAAAAGGAGTTAGATATGACAGTTGTAATGGACTTTAAAGTCTCTCTATTCCTAAATTATAATATCAGTTTTAATAACATGAATAGAAACTAAATTAATAGTATTTTAATGCACAAAGATTTATGAATTTTATGCCAGTTTTAACTGTACCTTTCCTATTATTATTAGATATTTGTAATTCAGTCATTGTCAATAGGCTTCCCTCAGTTCACCTTTGGATACCATTACTGAGAGGTGGATGTGGGGACAATCAAATCATGGGATCTGGGTGTTTGCAAAGAATCTGTTAATTGACAAGAGGAAGTTCTGCTGTCTTCAGAACTTGGCTGTGGACTGTGGTTTTGAGAAATAAAAAGCTCCTCTGAGCCAGTAATGTGCCTTTAACTACCTTCTGGTTACTCCAAGTAGACGTTTGTCTCGATTTGGGTATTGCAATCATTTTCCCTTATAACATTAGCAATGGAGCCACTGCACCCATTTCTTGCTTCTTCAGATTCAATTAATGGTGATCAAGGCTTCCTGCTTATCTATCCTGAAATGAATCTGAGCGCTACCAAACCTCCAGTTTATCCTGAGCAGGACGAATAAACATCTAGCCACAAAAACATTTAGAGAAAATCACTTTGTGCTCACAGCTGAAAACCTTTCCTTGGTACAAAGTTACAGCGCAAAAATATGGAACATTTCATAAATTATTTATGCAAAGTAAGTAGACTTAAAAATTACATTTCAAAGATTAAGTATGGTCACAGTATCTTTTGGGTCTTATGTTTAAATTTCTGTTCCAATAAATACGTTCTAAGCTCTCAGAAAGAGTAAAAAACTAAATAATGTAAATAGCATAATGTAAACAGTGATATCATCAAATTTGTAACTCAGAAATATTGCTGCTTTTTTTCTCGCTACAAATAAATAAATAAATAAATATAACAAGTTTTTATTAAAAACCATGGGACAAGAGGTGTAATAGGAGTGCTGAGGTCTATAAAGCATGGTCGTTTTCAGAATCTTTATTCAGTAGCAAATAAATAGCTAATGTATCAAATAAATGAGAAGTGATGATCTAATATTGATCATAAGAATATGACAACTTCAAACAAGAGAAATATCAGTGGATATTCATGAATAAGTTCAGAATTTAGCAAAAGTTCAGAATATGGAAGAAAACTAAATTCTTACGGATATAACAGCATCGTTAAAATTGAGAAAAGTAGAAAAATATGTATGTATGAGGGATCTTTCTTCACTGAAACATTAAGTTCTGGGGATTGATGGAAAATGATGTTGTTTTTTTAAAAATATAGAATCAGATTTTAGAAAAATGTAAAGACTTGAAGAACTCTTTAAACTTCAACTTGTAAGCCAGAAGGAGCCTTCCCTGCAGTGAGGACACAGCAGAACTGTGTGCAGTGTAACCATGGTAACCAAGTCGTTGATGATGGGAAGTTCTTTGTAGAAGAATTCGAGCTAGTGCATGCAGAAGGAGTGATTGCATTTGGATACCCTGTCTTTTCAGCCCCCAGTGGAAAATAAAAATAGATGGAGGCAATGAATAAGGATCACCTATAAAATAATTTCTTTTAACTATCAGAACTATATATGATTAAGCCTCTAGATTTATCAGCAAATTTTAAAAAATTGTAGAGTATAAGGAATATGTACAATGACACCATGGAGATGAAATGGGGCAGATCAAGAATATGTAAAATTTTATAGAAAAAATAACTTAGTTTCAATCAAAACAGTATATTTATAGATGAATACTTATTTATCAATAAAATGATATCATCTGTGGGTTATAAAAAAAATAATTCGAGAGCCAAAATATTTAAAAATGTAGTTGGTGTGTAAATGAAACAAAATTGGTCAAATGTACATAATTGTTAAAGTTATATATTGAGCACATAGGATTCATTATATATTATTTGTACTTCTGTGTTAGCTTTAACATTTCCATAGATAAAAAGTTAAAACAATGTGAGAAAAGATCTCTGTGGTGGCTTTCATGAATCTGTCCATCCTGTGACTCACTAGGTGACCTAATATCCGGGTTGAATATTGCAAAGATTCAAAGATTCCTCATTACAATAAAAGCAATTTTTATTTAGAAAACCATGTAATTTTTAAAGGAGAACTACAAATGTTAAATATAATATAATTAGTACAATATTAAGACATGTGTGAAACCCTTTAGAATGAATGGAATATGAGACCAGTTAAAATGAAAATTAGTCTAATTTCTGCAGGGCAAATTCTTCTCTTCATGGATATGAAATATTCTTTAGAAAACTTTATCTTTCCAAATGTAAAGAAGAAAATCTTCAGAATTTTTTTCAGAAACTATTATATCAATATCAATTTAGAATTAACTTGTTGAAGATTGATAGATTTCCTTTGCATTTTCTATATTTCAAACACTGCAAAATTTCAAGTTCACAATGCCACATTGGCACAAGAAACTAAGGTAATGTCCTCTGATGTTTTAACACCTGATAATATATTTTTGGAGCAATTTTATGGACATGCCCTTAGGAAAGTGGCATTTCAAGAGTAATATTGTATGTTATACTGACTGTAACTGGATACAAATAAGCCTTATAAACAGTATTTTTAAGATTTCTGCTCTACTGCTTTCGCCACACATGAATTCTGTCTAGACTTTGATGACAACATTCAGTTACCAAGCCCAAGTAAGCATATTTAACAATACTTAGATTATCACAAAGTTATGAAGGTGCCCAATGTGCTGAAGCTTTGCCTTTAACATAAGCAATCCATGTATTTGTGCTGTGCTTCTCTGTATAAAGCGACTTCAACACTCTTTCTGGGCTGTAATAATAGAGTGCTTTCCATTCTTCCTCTCCAGAAATGTAAGTCTCATGACAATTACCACAATGGAAAATAGAGGTTGAATGAAAAAACGTGAATGTGTTCTCAAAATAATCCCAGTGGCACTTTCATAAAACAAAGTTATATTTAGAGTGATAACGTAACACATTGAGAGAAAAACGTGCTTAATGGGGCAAAAGAAAATTGAAAATAAGAATGGTTACATAATGAAAGCAAAGAGAAATCTTTTGGAGAGTGTTAGGAAGTATTACAATATTTGCATTTTTATGTAAATTAGTGACATTAATCAAACTAATCATTACCTTTACACCAGTCTCACAGGACCTCTGAAAACTCTTGATATTTACTCAAAAGAACAAAATGTGATGAAATTTAATACAGTGAGCTTATTGCAATTTGGAGATCTTTTAAAGAGAGAAACTACCAGAAAGCAAATTATTTTCATATTTCTTCCATCTTTCGCATCTTTCGTTTCATTCTTTGTTATTTTTTGGTTTGCTATTAACTTTCTTTTCATCAACCGCCAGTTTGAAAAATGTCTACATTGTTTACAACATCATTCCTGAATTATCAGATTTCATGTTGTACAAATCAAAACCTCTTATTCAATCTTTTTTTTTTTTTTTTTTTTTTTT
>NC_037676.1:51628165-51730459 GCF_003255815.1 Theropithecus gelada
AATAGATCATCTAAGTCTTTAAGTTATTTGATTTATTTGCTAACTTCGTATGTGATTAAAGAAATTTTCTTTCTTCAGAAGAGTTTAACCACTACCAAATTGTAAAGCCATTCAAGAATGTCTACATTCATTGTAGCGCTAATATTATAAAACAAACAAACAAAAACAAAACAAAGCAAACTCAATTAACTATACTCTTCAGCAATTATTATAAAAAAGAAAAACTGCTATCAAGGAAAATAACAACAGGTCATGAATGCTGACTAGACCATTAAGATTCTAAGTTTCTATTCAAGTATTATAGTGAAACCGACTCCCTCTAGCATGTGTGTGAATTTCATTGATTCCACATCTCTTCCTGTTTAATGATGATGTCAAAATGATTGTTTATCCATCTGCATTTTACTGACTACATTGTTATCTATCACTGTTCTTGATGTCAGGAAATTGTAATTCTGGCTCTAGCTTTGTAAATACCAGGTATGTAATCTGGAGTGATTTGTTAAGCTTTCCCGGACTTTAGCATGTGTAATTGTTTACTTTCTTTCCAGTGTTCCAGTTGTTGTGAATAACTCAGTAAACATCAGTTATGTTTACAACTAAGCAAACACTGAAATCCTTTGCAATTGTTTCATATTATTTTAAAATCGTATTTTTGTATCGTTGGTATCAACTTTTTTACCCCTTGAGTTTTCTTATTCTTTTCGAGGTTTTCATCCTTGATTATGCTACTACAGGTCTACATTATTCCCCTTAAGAGCCATGTAACACCGGATGAGTAAGGGGAGGCTGAGGGAGAGAGGATCTCTTCACTTTGTGGGTGCTGTATGATACCATGTAGGTTTCTTTTAGAGGTCACTTCACTTTGTATTTTTCCAGCAACATTTCTTTTTCACTTGTACTGTTACTGCTGCATTTATGTTACTATTTCAGTAGTAGTTTTTATTTGTCCATGGTATAAAAAAGCCAAAGAATTGAGAAGAAACCATCTGTATATTGGTTGAATAGTATTTTATGCACCTAAAGATATTTTCTCATTTAATAATTGAATTATCCTAGAATATGGGCATCCATAGTTTGCAGTTACATATGAGAAAGTAGGTTAAGAGAAAATAATTTGTTAAAGTGAAAATAGCCATATGCCCTGTGGCATGATCAGAATTTTAACTGTTTTGTTTGCACTAAAGAAAATACTCTTTTTATGACTCTGAATACTGGAAAGAAAGGAAGCACTTTGGTGTCTCTTCCATAATGGCACTAATCATATGGAATCAGGGCCCCACTCTTATGACCTCATTCAACCTTAATTACCTCCTTTAGGCCCTATGTCCAAATACAGTCACACTGCGGGGTAGGGCGTGAACATAAGAACTCTGAAGGGACACAATTCAGTCCATAACACACACTGATGGACATTTAAGTTTTGAGGAAGGAGATAGCAGGAAACATATAAGGTAACTTTCTGGTTTTTGCCATGGTGTATTGCCATGACATTTGTAAACTGGCATGTTGCCCTTTGGAGTGTCTTTTTTTTTTTTTTTTTTTTTGAGACAGGGTCTCACTCTGTCACCTATGCTGGAGTGCAGTGGTGCGATCTCCAGCTCACTGAAACCTCTACCTCCCGGGCTCAAGTGATTCTCGTTCTTCAGTCAGCTGAGTAATTGGACTACAGGCATGCACCACCACACCCAATTTACAGACAGGGTTTCACAATGTTGCCCAGGCTGGTCTTGAACTTCTGACCTTAAGCATTCCACTGGCCTCAGCCTCCTAAAGTGCTGAGATTACAGGCATGAACCACCATGCCTGGCCAATTTGAATGTCTCTATGTTAATAAACAGTGAGGGTCACTAAAGGTCATTTTTGTCCCCTCTTCTGATTTCCACAGGCTTCTTCACTGAGCCCTGTTTTGATCAAATCCTGCTGGGATCAGCGAGGTTGCCAACAGGGTAGGGACCGGTGCTGGAAAAATAAGGCTTGCTGATTCCCTACCTATAAAAGCCTAATACACCTCTGTCTACATATCTATCTATGTCTATCTATGAATTTTTTTTATTTTTATTTTTTTACTGCTCATGGGTTTTGTGTTCTATCTACTTCAAAGTAATCAAAATATTCTTTTTATCCCTTCAGTTGCAACTTCAGCATTTTTATCTAAGGTCCAGTTTGAAAAATATTTTCGCCCAATCTGTTCAGTTTTCTTTCTCTTAGTAGTCCTTTTTGAAGACAAGTTTCTTGTTTCGACGAAGCCCAATTTATCTATTTGTTCCTCTATAATTCATGCTTGGTGCTGTATCTAAGAAATAGTTGCTGAAACCAATGTCACAAATATTTTAGTTCTAGAAGTTTTATAGTTTTATTTTGTTGTAGAAGTTTTATAGTATTGTTACCAAAATACCAGTGATTTGGTCCAGGTCCTGTTGCTCCCTGCACAGAAAGCCAATGACAGAGACAATGAGTATTGCCAAGGTAGAAGGCTTTACTCGGGTGCTGCAGCCAAGGAGATGGGAGCACAGTCTCAAATCCATTTCCCTGTTGGACTACAACTAGGGGTTTATATAGCAGGGAAGAAATGTAACAATGTGTAAGAAAACAGAAAGTAGGGAGGGGCAAGGAAGCAATCATAATGAATGAGAGGTCCAGTGTCTCATTGTCTGGATGTGGTGATGTGCTGAGTTTTAGTGCTTTGATACTTTTTTTAGAGGCCCAAAGGTCCTTTCCTGAAGAAGGAACTCAGATAAAAGAAATAATAAGTTTTGACCTTTAAGAAGAAAAGGGTCAATTTCTGTGCTTATCAAAAGAAAAAAAAACTATCTATGGGACTAATGGGTCCGTTTCAGTTTTAGGTGTCACGTTTAGATCTATGAATATTTTAGTTAATTTTTACATGTGGATTAAGATTTGGATTGCATATAGATATTGATTGATTTAGTTGTACATACATGTATATACATATGGATCTACTTCTGAATCTCTGTTGTTTTTCTTTGTCTATTTTTTTCAATTTTTGTGCTATTTATCACTGTCTTGAAGACTGCAGCTTTATAAGAAAGCTTTGAAATCAGACATCTTGCAACCTTGTGAAAATCACTTATTTATTCTAGTAGCTTTTTTTTTTTGGTATATTGCATTGGGTTTTCTAAATAGGTGAGCAAGTCATCTGCAAAAAACACAATTTTCCTCCATTCTAAACATGGTAACATTTCTTTCCTTGCCTTATTGAATTGGTTGGAACCTCCAGTTACCATGTGGAATAGAAGGGGTGAGAGAAGACATCTCTATTTGTTTCTGATCTTAGGAATTAAACATTCATTCTTTCATGCTAAGGATTCTTAGTTGCAAGTTTTTGAAGATGCACTTTTTAAAGCTGAGAAAGACGTATTCTATTCTTATTTTGTTGTGAGTTTTTATCATGAAAGGATGATAATTTTTTTCAAATGATTGCGCTACATATCTCAAAATTACCACAGTTATATTTTCATTTTTGGTTTTTAAATGTGATGTATCATATTGTTTGATATTTTACCATTAAACCATCCTTGCTTTTCTATAATAAACCCCAATTAGTTGCAATACCTTATCCTTCATATATAATAATTAAATCCACATTGTTAAAAATTGGATTAGTACTTTTGCATCTCTGTTCATGAGAAATATTGTTCTGTAGTTTTCAGTAATGTATTTGCAGTAGTGATATGAGGGTAATGAGGCCTCAAAGAATGAGTTTAGGATGCATTCCATCCTCTTCCATTTTCTGCAAGGTTACCACAGAATTTGTATTATTTATTCCTTAAATTTAGGATAGAATTCACCAGTAAAACCACGTAGGCCTGAAATGTCTTTATCAGGTTTTACTGCAGTTTCTTTAATAGATTTGGGGTTTCAGATTATCTATTTCTTGGTCAGTTATCTTTGGCAGTTTGTGTCTTTCAATGCATTTGTGCATTTCATCTAAATTATTCAATCTGTAGCAAATGGCTTTCATATGTTTTTATTGCATTTTTAATACCTGTAGAATCTGTTGTAGTGTTACCTCTATCCCTGATATTGCTTATTTTTGTATTCTATTTTTATGCCTTATCTAGTCTGTGTAGAAGTTTATTGATTCTATTGATCTCAAATAATAAGTTTTCAGTTGTCTTGATTTTCTCTACTTTGGTTTTGTACTTCATTTATTTTTCTGCTTTGGTTTATATAATTTTCTTTCTCTTGCTTTCTTTGGGTTTAATTCTCTGTTTTTAATATAGGTTTTTAAGGAGGAAGCTGAGGTTATTACATTTTGATATTTCTTTCTTCCTAATATAAGTGTTAAGTGTTACAAGTTTCCTCTAAATCCTGCTTTAATGGCTTCCATTGATTTCGAAAATGTTTTGTTTTCATTTTTCCTCAGTTCAAAATATTTTCTTTTTTTCTTTAATCTTTGAGTTATTAGAAGTGAGTCAGTAGTTTCCAAATATTAGCCCATCTTTCAGGGATTTTTCTTTTTTATTTCTAATTTAATTCTACTGTGGAAAGAGAACATAATCTGGCATGAAAAACATCTTAAATTTATTGAAATACGTTTTATCCAATAATATAGTGTAACTTTTTTATTTTTCTCTGTTCAAGATTCTTTATTTTGCTATTGCTTTTTGCAGTGTTATATGAAAACAATTGGGTCAAGTTGTTTGAATATGTTGTCTAAGTCTTCAATATATACTTATTTTGCATCTACTTGTTGTATCACTTTTTGAGAAACAAATATTCAAAGCACAAAATCTAATTGTTGATTGATCTATTTCTACTTTTAATTCTGTTATTTTTGTTTAACATATTTTGTGTGCTTCATATATTTTAGGTGCATATATATTTTTAATTATTGACTTATTGGAGATGGTATGATTCTATGTGGTATTATTTTTATGATCTGTTACACAGCTCTGGAACATTTCTCAGTCTAGGACCAATTATTCCCTTTTATTGAAACAAGGCTTATCTGTAAACTTCACCCACCCACATTTTTGTGAATTACAGGTTTTCTTCTTTTAGCTGTTGGGAGTAGGCACTATCTCTGGCCTTGTGTGAGTGGCAGATGCTATGTTTATTTTTTTGCTTGGCTCTTTTCCAGAACTAAGGTATTTTTCTCAAATGCATCTACTGATCAATTTTCTGCCAAATACTTGAGGGAAATCCGCTGCAAATCTTCAGGTTCTCTCACTGTGTGGTGCTATCTGCTCTAGAATTTTGTCTCAGAATCTTTTGCCAGCCTGGTTTCCCCAGACTTCCAACTCTATCTCTTCAAGTTAGCAAATTTGCCAGACTGTGTGCAGATTCCCCCGTCCTGTGCCTGAAAATGCTCTCAAAACAATAAAGCAGACACTACAGGATAACATCATTTGTTGATTATGTCTCCTGCCTCACTGTCTAGCTTTTGTGACTCTTGTGGTGGTTGATTTGAAACCAACCCCATAGTCCAATAGACTTGTCTTTTGGATAAACATAGAAATTGACCTTTCTGGTCTTAAGGCTTGAAACTCATATATGTTTATCTGCGTTCCTTTCTCAGGAAACAATCTTCAGTTCTCTCAGAAAAGTATCAAAGAACTGAAACCAGATCACTGCACCAAATGCTGGTTCCCTTATTCACCATGATTGCTTCCTTGCCCCTCCCAAGTTTCTGTTTTCTTACACATTGTTACATTTCTTCCCTGCTATATAAACCCCTGGTTTTAGTCAGCCAGACAGATTTTAGATTGATCTCTTATCTCCTCAGCTGCAGCACCCAATTAAAGTTTTCTTCCTTGGCAATACTTGCTGTCTCAGTGATTGGCTTTCTGTGCGGAGAGCAGCAGGACCCAGACCAAACACCTGGTGTTTCAGCAACGGATTTTCCTTTTCTTACATAATTGCACTAGCCAGGAACTCCAATAAAATGATGAAAAGTAGTGGTGACAGAGGACAACATGGCCTTACTTCAATCTTAGGAAAAGTGCATTATTTGTTTATTATTTAGTAACCTGTCAGCTGTAGGTTTCATTGTGGATATCTTCTACTATATTAAGGAACTTCCCTTCTAGTTTTGGTTAATCAAGATTTTGAACAATCATGGATGTTAAATATTTAAAAATGCTTTTTTTTCTTCATTCATAAGATAGTCTTACGATTTTCTCCTGTAATCTGTCACTATACTAATATTGAATAGTTTCAAACATTCAACTAAACTTGCACAACTTGATTGAACTCTGTCATGAAGTATTGTACGTTATAAAACAATGTGAACCAATATACTAATATTTTATTAGTTATTCTGTATATATGTATAAATTGTTAACTTTATGAGTATGTAATTCTGCTCACCTGTTATGTCAGGTTTTTGTGTAAGAGTTAGACTAGTCTCATATAATGAAGTAACAATTCTTTTTTTTTTTTTTTCTGAAGAAAGTGTGTATAAGGCTTCTCATTCCTCTAGTGTTCCTTGTATTTGGGGCACTGTTTTGGTTGTGAAAGTTTTACTTTATTGAGTAATCCTGTCTTACTTTCTGCTTTAAGTTTTCTCTATGAGATTGCACTTCAAAAAGGCTCACTTTCTGCATGTTTTGCTATACACAGAGGTAGACTCCTGTTCTTTTGTTCCTTGTTCCCCAATGCATACCATCATTGGTGATTCATGTACAGTTTCCCATTTCCACTAGTAATATGCAACAGTTAAATGTACTTTTTGAAAGCCAATTTATATTTTAAAAATGATAGTGAATAGATAAACAGTGAAATGTAGAACGAATTAGAGAGTAAGGCCTTGAAAATTTTTTTGTTTGTTTGTTAGAGGCACCAAAATATATTAGTAGCCAGTGCCTTGTTGAAATACAGTGTGTTCAATCCACTGTTTTTAAATTGAGTAAGTGAACAATCCAGAAAGCAAATCTTTTCTAAATTCTTGGGTTAGAGCTCATGTATTTCTAGTTAAACCTTAATATGTAAATAAAACATTTTATAAACTGGCTGTCTACTTAACATTTTGAATAATATTCAAATATACTTGTAAAATAGGCATGAATAGCAGATTCTTCATGTAAAAATGAACCTATTTAAGAAGGATTTTATGAAAACATTAGTTGGCTGTTGGATTCTACCACCACAATCAGACTCCTAGCAGCCCCAAGATTACCCAGCTTACACTCTCTTGCATCTACCTGTTCATCCTCCTCATAATTAGGAAGCAGTTGTTTCTGGCCTTCTCCCACAGCAACTGTCAACTGCAAATGGGATATAGAAGATCAGGAAAAGTAAAAGATTGCTTTGTGCCAGTGACAGGATACCATTAGTCTTATAGAGATACAGTATCTACGCTTTACATCAGAACCTTATAATTGATTTATTTCTGTCAGATGGTGAGTCACTGTCTTTGGCCATTCAGACAGCTTTAACCAAAACAACATAAACTGGAAGGCTTATAAACAATAGAAATTTATGTCTCACAGTTCTGAGGGGAATTTCAAGACAGAAGTCCTACCTGTGTTCTAGTGATGCCCTCTTCCTCACTGTCTTCCCACAGTGACCGCACATGGCACAATTGGCACAGGGTCTCTCTAGGTCTCTCTTGTAAAGGCATTCATCTCCTTTATGAGGCCTCCACTCCCATGACTTAATCTCAAAGGCCCCACTTCCCACTTCCTCAGATCATCAACTTGGGGGTTAGGATTTCAGCATACGGATTTTTGGAAGACATAAATATTTAATCCATCTCAATAAGGGGCTTATAATTTTCTTTTAGAATAAAGTCATGAGTATATGAGTAGGCATATATCCAGTTATAGTCCATGGTCTCTCTATATCAAGATCAAATATTAATAATCAAGTGATGTGTTTAAAGCAATTTGAGTTATTAATAAACAGCTATGTCAGGTTCTTAACTATATGACTTCCTTTACTTCTAAATTAGACAATATAAAATGAAGGTATATATATCAACTCCAGCCTCACTTTTAAATGAAGTAGGAGAATGATTACTAGGGCTTTCTTTTACAATGTTATTTATTTTGCCTTTAAACCCATTTATGCCTAGTGTTTCGTTATTGGAACACTAAGCTTGTGGGAGTTATTTATATGCTACTGCTCAAGGTCATCACCAAGGTCCGATTTTTCGCAAATAAAATTTGTAACCTCTGGCATAAATGGGTTAAGAATTATACAGGGAAGGAAAACCTGAGCAACAGTTATATGGTGATTTAAATATTTATAAAAATATCAACTATTTTATTTCAAATTCATGCATAAATTATTTATTTAACTGAGTTTAAAACCCAGGAAATGTAAAATTAATTAAAGCAGTGATCTGTAAATGTTAAGCCTCCACAAATTATATAATAAGATTGTTTTTTCTCTACATAAGCCCCAATGGCTGAGAAGAAAAATACAATAAAGTAAGTAACATTCAACTGAAATATCCCATGGGAGAGGTAGCATTTTATTATTTCTGTTTAATTTAAATATTTGATACCTTTTTTTCTCATTCTATAAGTTAATAAGGCTGGAAGCCAATTGGATTGAAAACAACCTTTTCAAAAATCAGAGCACAAATACTTTTCAACAACAAATATTACACATAATAAATGTGATTATCTTGAAAATTGATACAAATGTGGAGAGCTTATATGGAATGATATTTTACTAGCTAAATATACAGTAAAATATCCACAGAGGTGGAGTACCAAGGGTGCCATTACAGGCTGGGGAGTCTACAAGTGACCACAATATTATCAACTTGAGGGAGAATAGAAAACTCAGTACAACTTTAGATTTGGTTTATTTTATTTTTATTTAATTTATTTACTATTTTTATACTTGTGCAGTAAGTCAAAAGATTCTTGCAGCATAATATTGTGATGGAAAATGCTACAATAAAAAGAAAATACTGCCTCATTTAAATATTTACAGAGTAGCCTTTAGAATTAATATTTTTTTAAAAAGTGAGCGGCTCTTGTGACAATACTCTTACTTTAAACTTCTATGTTAATGTAGTTCATAGTCACAGAAAAGTTGCAAAAATAACCCATGATTTTCCACATACCATTGACCCAGCTCCTCCAAATGTGAATATTTTATTGCATGAGCTTTATTATTCTGTCCATCCATCCAGCCATCCATCCATTTGTCCGACATCTCACTCTCTCCCTCTCTCATTAATAATCTTTTTTATTTTTTCTAAACTATGTGAGAATAAGTTGCAGGTTCACTTTCTGTTTACCTTAAATACTTTAGTATATTTTACCTAGGAACACGAATGTTTTTTCATAACACAATAAAATTATAAAAATCAGGAAACTAACACTGAAATAATACTATCAACCAATATGTAGGCTTTATAAAAATTTCTGTCATTGATTAACAAATGCATTTAAAGGCAAACTCACTTTTTCAATTTTCTTTTAATTAACTTCTATTTTAAATGTTCTCTTAGTTTCAGGAATTTAAAATTTTTTTTCTGTCTAGTTATTTTGGTAACTGGAAAATTTATCAGAATAATACAGTTCTGCATGGCATCCTCATAGTACATACCAGCCAAGATTCATGTTACCAATTTTGGCTGCATTAAAACTTCCATCGTTCTTCATGCACCTTGTTTCCAACTCAGGATTTTTCTGTCCTTTTGAATAACCAGGTCACACACAGATTTCGGGAGTTAGGAAGTTTCAGTGAATAGCCTTTTTTTTTTTTTTTTTTTTTTTTTCCTATCTAGATTCTGAATACATAAAGAAATACAAGCAGGTTGGGCATGGTGGCTCATGCCTATAATCCCAGAACTTAAGGAGGCAGAGACAGGCGGATTACTTGAAGTCAGGAATTCGAGACCAACCTGATCAACATGGTGAAACCCTGTCTCCACAAAAAATACAAAAATTAGCTGGGCATTGTGGTGTATGCTGGTAATACCAGCGCTTTGGGAATCCATGGCAGGTGGATCACTTGAGGTCAGGAGTTTGAGACCAGCCTGACCAACATTGTGAGACCCCATCTCCACTAAGAATAAAAAAATTAGCTGGGTGTGGTCACATGTGCCTGTAATCCCAGCTACTCGGGAGTCTGAGGCATGAGAATTGCTTGAACCTAGGAGGTGGAGGTTGCAGTGACCCGAGATGGTGCCACTGCACTCTAGCCTGGGCGACAGAGCGAGATTCCATCTCAAAAGAAAAAAAAAAAATTAGAAAGAAATATAAGAAGATTAAAGAGAGCAATGTGTCACCTTTTAATTAATGGAGACTACTCTGGGGAATATGGACTTAAATCTATTAGTCACTGAACTTCTAATAAATGTCCCAGAATTAGGAAAGCCTAGTACTCTAATAACAGGCAAAGTAGGACAACCACATGCCTTTTCGTAAGGGGGAAGTCCCTTTAAAAACTATCACATGGCCTTCTGACACCTTGGACATAAATCACTAAACATTTTAGAAATCATTTTTTTAAAATTGTAATTAATTGCTGGACTGAATTTGCAAGCAATTACACATCAAATATGATTCTGCTGAGGAGAAAAGTCACTAGAATGGTAAAGAGACCAAAAACATTTATCCAGAACAGAGAAAAATTCACAGAAAAGCAGATGTAATAAAGAATGTGATTCTATTTTTGATGCTTGACTACTGGTAGATTCCAAGCTCCACTTCTCCTACTTTCCCTTTTGCCCCATAAGTCATCATAGTAATTAGAAAGTTCAGAAGCTCCTTCTTTGAATGCCACAGAGGAACTTCAAACAACACAAATTGTGCTTGTGAGCCCTCGCCTCAGGCCAGATCCCAGCCATAAGAAAAACAGAGCCACAGCATCTTTCTTTCAAATGAACCTCCACGAGAGTGTCATGACTTCATAGTCTCCTTTTTTGAAAGCATGGTCTTCAAAAAATGATGCTGGGAAAACTGGAATTCCATGTGCAAAAGAAAGAAACTGGGCTCTTATCTTACACATTATACAAAAATTAACTCAAAATGTACCGAAGACTTACCTGTAAAGTTTAAATATATTACTCCTAGAAGAAAACATGGAAGAAAAACTTTTTAACATTGGACTTGGCAATGATTTTTTGGATAATGACATCGAAAGCACAAACAACAAAAGCAAACAGACAAATGATACTACATCAAAATTAAAAATGTCTGTGTATCAAAAGAAAAATCAACAGAATGAGTGGAGAACTCACTGGATGGAAGAAATATCTGCAAATCATATGTCTGACAAAGGATTAATATCCAGAATACATAAAGAAATCCAAAATATATATTAACAACTCAACACCAAAAAAAAGATAACTAGATTAAAAACTGGGCATTTGTCCAACGAAGATATTCAAAAGACCAGCAATCACATGAAAAGGTGTTAAAAATTATGATTCATTAGATAAATGCAAATCAAATAAATGCAAATCAAACCATGAGATACTACCTCTCACCCATTAAGATGGCCACCGTCAAATAAACAGGAAATAACAAAAGGTGATGAGAACGTGGAGAAATTGGAACACTTGCACACTGTTTGTGGGAATGTAAAATGGTGCAGCAGTTGCTGTGGCAAATAGTTTGGAGACTCTTTTTTAAAAAAGTAAGGGTAGAATTATCATATGATCTGGTAATCCTATTTCTGGGTATATATCCAGAAGAATTGAAAACGGAATCTCAAGGAGATTATTTGTGCAACAATTTTCATTGCAGTATTATTCACAATAGTTAAGAAAAAGACAACATGCTAAGTGAAATAAGTCATACACAAAAAGATAAATACTGAGTGATTGCACTTATATGAGGCAGTTAAAGTAATCAAAATTATAGAAACAGAAGGTAGAATGATGGTTGCTGGGTGCTGGGAAAGGGGAAAATGGGAAGCTGGTGTTCAATGAGTACAGAGAATCACTTTTGCAAGATGAAAAAGTTCTAGAGATCTTTGCACAACAATGTGAATATAGTGAATATTACTGAGCTTTTCACCACAATTAAGACAACAACAGCAACAATTTATGTTTCAGTATGATAGAATACATTCTTGGGTCCCACAGTACTTATGGTCTGCCCAGGTGGCTTCTATCTGAGGTTTGTGTTGGATGGATCACCTTCATAACTATCACTTCAACCAGGAGAATTTGATTGTTACCTACCAGGTATCAAGCACTGTTCTAGGTTTGGAATTTATGCTGTTAAACCAGGCAATTCTCTAAATCTATTGGGAATATACAGTCAAACTTGTAACACTATACTTAGAATTCCTCTTTCTTGACATGTTTGACAATCTTAATCACCCAAAATTTCAAAGTTCCTACTTCTTCTGAATTGTATCTTTGTTGTTTCACACACTCTTTTGCAATTCTTTACTTTTAAACTAATGCACGTTGAACAAATTATTTATGTAACTACTGACTTTAGGTGTTTCAAAAAGCATTTAGTTACCAAAATTATAAATAGAAAGTTTTAGGAAAACAACAACAAAAAAAACTTTTCTCAAGGTAATTAATGTTCACCAAAAGGACGTTAATCATTCACAAAATATCATCCATGCTCTTGAATTTTGAAGATTTTTAGTAAGAAATGACATTAAGCTCTCTTTTTGTTTTTTTCTCATCTTTGTTTAGATACATCTGTAATATCACAGCAATTGTAAAACAAAACGTTTGTCTTGACATATTGCATTAATGAGAGAGAAAGTAAGCAATTAAATTTTAAAAATTGATTTCACTATATAACAAGTATATAAGGAAACAAAATTACATATCAATTTTAGAAAACATTGAGGAATCCCTTTCCAAAAACATATTTGTGTTAAAACCACAGCAAGTAAAGAGCCATTCATTGAAAACAAGCAAGCAAACAAACAAAAAAAATCACTGGAAAATAGTTATAATAAATGTATAAAGTTTTAATCGTATTTTGAAAATATTGGAAACTTTTGTAGCTCCTTTTCTGAATTTTCAACGTTTTATTTAATGAACCTGTATTACCCCCATAATGTAGAAGTTTACATTTAAATTATGAAAATATATTAAAACATTATAATTTAACTGCTACTGTTTTTGACAAGTACAATTCCTTGTTAACAATGCTTAGATATTAACGATGTTTTATCTGTCAGAGTGCATTATTAAATGCATGCTTATCCATGCCATGTATATGCAAAATAAGACTTTATTTACACAGGAAATCTTAGAAAATCTGATTTTTCTGAAATTTCTGTTACAAGAGGCATTTATTGTCTGATATGCTTGGCTTGTTCAAAAGGAATTTCCTATTGGAAAAGACAAAAAAGTGGGCCTTTATACTAGGTCACCACTGCTACTGCATATACATTGTGATTCTTCTTTAGTAACCTTGTTCTTCCATGCAATATAATGTACCTTGAAATCATATTTTTAAATTATGCCTTTATCTTTACTGAAGTGAATTATGCTTTTAAATTAATGAGCTAAAAACAGCTGAAGGACACTGACAACAACATGTCTGCACTGGTTTAGCAGAGCCGGATGTGCCAACCGTGGGATCACATTATTCATGTGACAAATGTCCTCTCTTGAAGGTTTCTAAGGATGTTTACTTCCAGATTTACTTTTTAAAGTTTGAATAATACTATACAAAATCTATCAGCAAAATATTTAGTTTTAGATATTATTCAAAATGTGGATCAAAGAATAGAAGCTTATTTATAAGTCCTGCTTGTAATTAGTATGTATCTGCTTTTTTATTGCAGTTTTTTCTCTGAAATTATTTTATATTAATAGATCAGTCAAATTAATTCACATTTGGTATTAGCAAAAATAATATTTAAATTGTATATTGATATGAGATTAAAGGAGTATTTTACACTTGAGAAATAAGGACATTTTCCTCAGCTGAAAACATTATAAGTGACAGTGGAGAATTAATTCAGATGTTCATTCATTTATTAATTTTTAATTGACTCAATAAATACTAAATGCTGCATCATTTTAATTTTCAAAAGGAATCTTCTCACTAAGAATATTAATTGGAAGGTAGTCAGAAATTGTTTTAGCATAAATGCTGGTCATATATTGTTCGGAACTTATATAACCAATATATAGAAACAAAAGACAAACACCAAATATGTTATACAACTTATCTTCTAGCAATAAAGCTTCTGTAGAGAAAACAAACCCTCTTTCAATAGATTCATTACGACTAAGAGTATTTTAGAAATGGCGAAACAGGAAATTGTGCAGTTTCCCCTCATAAACTGCAATGCAACTTTCATGACTGAACATCAGTGAAATCCTTTTGATATGACTAAATATGCAAAGTTCTGCTGTTACAGCTATTTGAGGTAACTATGTAAAGTTAGAACTGTCTCTGGTGATGAAAATGATTTTCATTATACTTTCATATATAAAACTATATTGGATATTATCATATATTCATTTTTCTTAATGAATCCACAAATATTTATAAAGAGCTGACTATGCAGAATTACTGTGTAAATATCGTGGTTTAAATTTGAGCAAAGCAGACAAGATCCAGCCAGCCAAGGTCAATTTGGCCATCAAATTGACACCATGGATTTCTTTTGAAATGCAATGTCTCCTTCAATCCCATCCTACATGTGTGCAGAGGTGTGCTTGGGAGAAGGTAGATGCTATTCCCTGGGGTGCTTTGTGCTAGGGAGGGAAATCATATCTCATATATGGATGCCATATATGGGGGAGGCATGGTGGGTGGTGGACTGACTGTTGGTGGCAACGTTGCTATTTCTGAAGTGTCCTGATAAACTAAAGTGGAGGGATCTCCACATTGTGTGCCTATGGGTGTCAGTCTTATCATGTGTGCCAATAATTTACTGCATTGGAATTCAGTCACAGTTATGGCACAAAAGGAAATGTCCAACCGAACATACTGCTAATGAAAGTAGAGTTGGTCTCAGAAGATAGTGCATGCCAAGATAAGAAATCTGGGAGCAGCTGCTTTTACCACTGCCTGATGATGCTAGACCCCAGGAACACATGGTGGAGACCTGGATGGTGGAGGCACAGTGTTTGGAAAACAAATGAATGAGAGCAACTCATTCTTGGAAGCAGACAGCTACATACAAGAGCTTGTCTAGGTTATTGCAGAGGAGGTACCAATTCAATAATTTTGTAAGTCCTACTTTTATCTTGCCATGTAAGTTGATATTAAGACCTCAGAATATGAGGAAAGTTGGGTTTTGTATTAATGACCACCCTGCTGTATACTTCGTTTTACAGCTGCAGAAAGATATTTTTTGTGCAAATGTGTTACAAAGACTGGCAAAAGGACTTTCTCATCTTTACCATGTGTACTCCGCATCTGACCCCATTTCTCCATCTTCACTTGGTCTTTCTGCCACAGTATAGTGGGCTTTTATTAACTTTTTACCTTGGTTCATTTTGTTCACACTGCCACATTCTTCTGCCATCTTCTCCACAGCTGCAGTTTCTTATTCTTTCAATGGCAACAGAAAAGTGAGCCATGCCTTGATTCCTTGTGCCTTTGTCATGATTTTTTCAATTTAACTCATATGTTTCAAAGCAGAGACCCATAATCAACTGAGTCCTTAATACATGTAAAAATGTAAAAAGGTTACTTTGAAACCACCAACTCCTTGTCTGTCATGAATCTTATAAGATAACCATGAAGCAAATACCTTGGAGGCTAGTGCATATGCATGTAGTTGATTTGGAAGGACTGATATGACCTGAGACTCATGTGTATCCGTGTGGACACCAGCCATGGCATTACCATGTTTTCTTTTATTCTTCTAATTTGTATTGTTAATTTGTACTCTGTGTCTTTGGAATAATATTATCTATTTTATAATTGCCAAATCTTTATCTTATAGAAGAGCCCAGCCTTAGAAAAATGTTGAATAGTATAATGATCCAAAATAATTGGTTTGGTGTATTTGCATTGCAACATTATCTAAGCACACCAATATATATATATCAGATTAGACAAATCCAGTTTTTTCTGGGGATGTATGAAGAAGAAAATGAATTTGGAAATAGTGAGACAGATAATTGCCAGAGAGTCTATGTTTTGGTATTGTTTTGTGCTTATCTACCCATAAAGAAAATTGAAATTGACTAGTAAACATAAAATTCCAATACAATTAGATAATTGTAATACATATAAATACAGAATAAGCCATATGCAAAGTTTAGTGATTTAAATAGAACTGTTGTACAAACACTACTGTTGTACCAACAATGACTCTCAAATAGTTTTCAATCCAATTACCTCACTTTCATTAAAGATTCTTCATTTTTAAACTTGTCTTTAAATTATTTTCTAAAGAAATCAAATCTATGTAAGTTTAGTAAGGCTGCCATAACAAAATACCTCAGACTTATTGGCTACAACAGTAGAAATGTATTTTCTCACATTTCTGTAGGCCAGAAGTCTGAAATCAAGGAGTGGGCTGGGTTGGTTTCTTCTGAGGTCCCTCCTTGACTTGTAGATGACCATTTTGCCCTGTGTCTTCAGAAGGTCTTTCTTCTATGTATGTTAGTGTCCTAATTTCCTCTTCTAATAAGGATACCATTTATGTTGAATGAGAACACATGCTAATGACCTCATTTTAATTACCTCTTTAAGTACCATATCTCCAAACACAGTAACATTCTAAAGTGCTGGGCATTGGATTTCAATGTATGAATTTTGGGGGAAACAATTCAGCCTTTAACAATGATATATGCATATTTTAAACTAAAGCTTAAATGCATGAATTCTACAAGCACATATATAACATAAGATCATGTGTGAACGTGTGTATATTATATACATCTACACAAACCCTGAACTGAAATCCATTAGGTAAAGAGCAACCACTAGACCGAGAATGTCACAAAACAATGTAAACTTAGCTAGAAGGCAGAATATAAAATTTTCAACCTACTATGCAAATGGTATTATATATGGCTAGATGATTATTCTATTTTAGTTGGACTTACTATCCTTATGTTTTGAAAATTCTGATAAATATTAAATAATTATAGACATAACACTCTCTCAGTAATTTTGAATTTATTGTTAAGGATTGGATCTATGTTTCTCTGAAGACAAATGGAACTTGATGACTGAGTCTTAAACTTTGTGGTGTTAATAGCATCTTTTTCAAAATGATATGTGCTTTATAGTATTAGAGAAGCAAGAATGTTGACAACTGTAGTGCTTTCTCCTTTAAATCAGTTGTATGCCTACAAAGCTAGTCAAATTCCTAGTGAGATTATCTCCACAAATAGTTACGGCTTTTATTTTAGGCACATTATCTTTGTATTCTTGATAGAGTCTAAACTCTGTATTTAATTGCGCCATAAATGTTAAAAAAACTTCTTGTTCTATTAAAAGTTAATTTGTCATAAATTGGAAAGAATGATCAGTGTCCCCTGTGACAGAGTGAGGAAAGTCTGCTCTTCTGTACTATGGAAAAAAGTGTACATTGGCACCTTCTCTGTGCCTTCTGTAGGGCAATTATCAAAAGCTTTAAAATGAGCATATGCTTAGATCAAGAAATTCCAGCAGAAGAATCATCCTCCAGAAGTCTCATGCAAGTGTGTAGATGAGGAGATGATAGATAGGCAGATAGATAGATAGATAGATAGATAGATAGATAGATAGATAGATAGATAGGAAGAGAGAGATTTTGCCACAGTCCATTTTTGTTTGTTTGTTTGATTTTGTTTTTGCTTTTTGAGACAGGGTCTCACTCTGTCGCCCAGGCTGGAGTGCGGTGATGCGATCTCAAGTCACTGCAACTTCTGCCTCTTGTGTTCAAGAGATTCTCCTGCTTCAGTCTACCAAGTAGCTGGTATTACAGATGTGCACCACCACACCCAGTTATTTTTTATTTTTTATTTTTATTTTTTGTCTTGTCAAGACAAGGTTTCACCATGTTAACCAGGCTGGTCTTGAACTCCTGACCTCAAGTGATCCTCTGGCCTCAGCCTCCCCAAGTGCTGGAATTACAGGCGTGCCAGGCCACAATATTGATTTTAGAGTGCAAATTTAAAACAACTCAGTTTCCAAAGTAGAGGATAGGCTAACTAAACATCTATATACAATAAGTATCTATGTAATAGATTGTCTTGTACTCATTAAAATTAAAATATCTATACATTTATAAAATATCTTAAGTTGTTTATTATATATTATTAAAATAAAATTAAAACAGACTAAAAACAAAACACTTAATACTTTCATACTATGTAGTCTAACACTACACCTACATTTACACATACATATATACAGAAATATGTGTGTATTTGTATTTATATAATTATGCATATAGTGTGTATATATATGTGCGTTTACGTATTTATCAAGATAGTGCAAGAGAGAGATGTATTTTGTTGAGCATGGGACTATTTATAATTTTTAAAGTTTTTTTTTTATCTACCCTCCCATTTGTTTTATAAAGTGTGTGTGCATGCACATGCTCTGGAATTACACTTGCACAATATTGTATGAAGAAAACGTACATGTCTAAAGAAATAAGTAAGGCCGGGTGCGGTGGCTCAAGCCTGTAATCCCAGCACTTTGGGAGGCCGAGACGGGTGGATCACGAGGTCAGGAGATCGAGACCATCCTGGCTAACATGGTGAAACCCCGTCTCTACTAAAAAATACAAAAAACTAGCCGGGCGAGGTGGCGGGCGCCTGTAGTCCCAGTTACTCGGGAGGCTGAGGCGGGAGAATGGCGTGAACCCGGGAGGCGGAGCTTGCAGTGAGCTGAGATCTGGCCACTGCACTCCAGCCTGGGCGACAGAGCGAGACTCCGTCTCAAAAAAAAAAAAAAAAAAAAAAGAAATAAGTAAACATAAAGTTAAAACACTTCTTTATATTTGTGGCTGTTGGTCAACAGAGATTTATTACAGTAGTATTGACTTGAGCCTATGTTCAAAATCCTCATCTTGGTGTTTTAGCTGCGACTGATCTGATGCCTCTCATCACTTCCTGAGTTCCTTCTCGCTGTCAGCAGTACACTTCAGGAACTATAACAAGCTATTTCTTACCTTTAATATTTCACACATGCTATTATTTTTTCATTGGAAAGCCTTTCCTATCTTTACACAAAACTAAGCTCTATCAATTATTTTTTCTTTCAAATAATATGTTCTGTCTTCAAAGAGTAGCTTACTGATTTTCCAATCTAAATTTGATTTCTTAGTAATGATCTTATTTTTTAATATATGTTTTTGTTGTGTGAATAATTTGTTGAGTAATCACTGTACCCACTGGATTAGAGACTCAATTAGGGCATGGATATGCCTCATATTCAGCACCAAATCCAATCTACCGTATAGAAAACAATAAATGTGTATTTGTGGGGGAAACAATTAATGGAATAATTTTGTTAACTTCATGCTTGAAATTGCCTTCAGGCTGTGTTATAAACACAAAGAATTAATTGAGTATCAAGTATTTGATGTTCATATGTATTCATCTTGATCATCTAGCTAAGGAAGACACCAAACTTTTTCCTAACATGTATATATTTCTAAAAATGGAATTCATCCACAAAATATGAAAAGCTATCCTTAATTAGAATAATCACATAATTTTCCATAGGCTCTAATTATAATTTCCAAAAGGAAGGTTCAAACACGTTTTGGCATATGCAGTTTTGTTGCAGGAAGTGAATCATATTGCATGTTTTCTGATGCAATCGTGTTGAAGGACCAAACACTAATTTGTATATTACATTCTGGAATATTTGTATTACTTTAAGCTTTTATATATGTAGCTACATATGTAGCTATGTAAAAATAAATAACCCATTAATATTTATATTTCTCTGTCTGGGAAAGAAGCCATCTAAACTTAACATATACGATGGACTTGTGGTTTCCTGTTGTTTGAAGGTTATTTGTAAACTCTGCAATATCTTTTCAGTTCTTCCAAATTACATTGTCATTTCCTAAGACAATCTTTAAAACGGAGAAAAATAATACATAATTGCAACCATTATCCAAATATTTCAATATTGATCATTGTAGTTGGAATGTTACCATACCATTGGAATGTTACAATTTAATAACTAAGCCATAAATGTATTATTTTAAATTTCTCAAAAAGTGAGTACATTTTATCACTTCAAATTTCCTTCCAAGATAGTCAACTTGGTTTCATTGTTTCTAGGTTATACAAGTTAAAATAAATACTTACATACATTTATATTGTTTAATATGTTCTATAGTAAAGAAAGTATTGAAAATTTCCATAGAACTTTACAACTGCTTATGTTATTTGATAATAAAAGCCAATTCAGTAAAATCTTTTGTTGTAGCAAGTAAACCTGCCCCACAATTACAAAGGAGAAAACCATGTACACATTTAACTAAATTGTATAACAAAATATTTGGCCAACTTCTTGCTACCTTTCAAAGATAATAATTTCGCAACAACTTTCATTATTACATTTTTTAAGCTTTATGCTTGTAGTTTTAGAAGAACTAGTCTTTTCTTAAATATATAATGATATGACACATAGGTAAGTTCAAATGATATTTAAGATGTGCCTATTAAGACCAAAGTTAGCAGAAGGTATGAAATAATAAAAATCAGAGCAAAAAATAAATTAAAGAGAGGCTAAAAAAGTAACACAAAAGATCAAAGTTTTAAAAATAAGGTTTCTTAAGAGATGTTATAATTGTGACAGAATGACATTACCTATTTGGGAAAATGATCCAAAAACATTCATCAGATAAAGCTCCAAGTACAGATGCTAACAACAGTAAGTCCTCAGAATCATCATTTATAGGTAGTTATTTTACAGTAATAGCATGCATGTTGTGATCACAGGCTAACATTAGCTTTACAATTCAATAAAAAAACTTCTAGTGAAATCTCTATATTAAAAATTTTCCAAAATTTGGTGTATATATTTAAGATGGGAAAGGACAATATTATGTGACATGTGATAAATCTTACAAATTGTAAATAATAAAATTTTTAAATGTTTTAAACAGACATTTAGATGTGAGGCTTTTTTTCATAGATAGTAAAAGGCTGGCTTATCAAAGCTTGAAAAATATTTAAACAACATGTATAACAAATTGTATACATGCTCTCACATATAGTATGACTTGGTTTTTTAAGTACCTTACATTTTCATTTCTCAAGTAGTTTTCAATTCAAATATGCAATTAGGTATCTATTGACAAAACAAAAGAAATATCACAAAAAGCCTCAAAGTAATTTTTATGCCTGTAAAAAAATTAACATAAATCATATACTTGATTATGAAATGTAAAACTCTACAACTTTTTGGAGAAAATACAGAGGACAGGGTTCTGAACCTAGTGTTTGGTAAAGAGTTCTTCACGATGACACAAAAATCACAGGGCATAAGAGAAAAAGATGGGATAAATTGGACTGCATAAAAATGAAAACTAGTCTGTTAAAAAGATAAAAATTCAGGATAAGTTTGGGGAGAAAATATTTGCAATCCACATATATGGCAAAGGATGCCTATGTAGAATGCATAAAGAACCCTTAAAACTCAACATTAAGAAAACAAACAATCTAATTACAAAATGGGCAAAAGTCATGAACCAAAGAACATATACAGATAGCAAATAAGCACATCAAAAATGTACAAAATTATTAGCCATGAGGGAAATACAATTTAACACTACAACAGGATATTAAAATATATCTATGAGAACAGCTGAAATTTTAAAATAGTGCGAACATCAAAAGATGGCTAAGATGTAGAGAAACAATCTCTCGTACATTGCTAGTGGAAATGTAAAATAGTAAAGACAGTCTAGAAGATAATTCAGGCAGTTTCTTAAAAAAATCTATTCTTACCATATTCTTACCAGCTATCATAATCTGGAGTATTCTCCCAGAGATTTGAAAACATATATACATACAAAAACATTCACACTGTTGTTCATTTCAGCTTTGTCTGTAATAGCCAAAAGTGGAAACCCCTGAAATTTCTCCAGTAGGGGATTAAACAAGCTATGATACATTTATAGCATGGAATACTACTCAGCAATGAAAAGTATCAAGCTATCAATATGCAATATGCAAACTTGAATGGATGTCAAGGGCATTTATGCTGAGACCAAAAAAAGTCAACATAACAGTTTGATTTTAATTGTATAAGAAAATATAGACCAGTGTTGTATATGATTCTACTGATAAAACATTCTTGAAATAACAAAATTATGGAGAAGGGGAACACATCAGTAGTTGCTAGTGGTCAGGGATTTAGGCTGGAGGGAAGAATTGGGTGTGGCTAAAAATGGGTAACATGAAGGAGACCTTTGTGCTGGTGGAATAGTTCTGTGTCTTAATTGCACTGGTGGTTATACACATCTACACAAGTGATAAAATCATGTAAAACTGTTCACATTTATTGTACCAACTCCAGATTCATGGTTCTAATATAATTATGGATGGTATAACCATACGGAGAACCTGGAGGGAGGGTGTGTGAGACCTCTGTCTATCATCTTTGAAGTTTCCTATGGATCAATAATTATCCTAAAATTTAAAAATAAACAATGTAAAAGCAAATATATTGATTGTTTTGTCCAATGCTTTGGTTTTCTTTAAATCCATTTTCCTTCATGTTGTTCGAGCTTCTTTTTTTTTTTTTTTTTTTTTTCGTTTTTTCCAGACTGAGTCTTGCTCTGTCTCACAGGCTGGAGTGCAGTGGCGAGATCTCGGCTCACCGCAAGCTCTGCCTCCTGTTCACACCATTCTCCTGCCTCAGCCTCCCAAGTAGCTGGGTCTACAGACGCCCACCACCACGCCCGGCTAATTTATTGTATTTTTAGTAGAGACAGGGTTTCACCGTTTTAGCCAGGATGGTCGTGATCTCCTGACCTCATGAGCCGCCCACCTTGGCCTCTGAAAGTGCTGGGATTACAGGCGTGAGCCACCGCGCCCGGCCATGATGTTCAAGCTTTTCTACCATCCTAGTTTCTTCTGGCTGCAATTTGTATTTCTTGTTGGCATTTGATTTCCATAGTTATTGTAGACTATCAATATTAAATGTTTCTCTACATTGGCAATTATAAAATATGACTTTGAGTTGCTGTGAATCCTGAGGGAAGGGAAGATTTGATTACACTCCTCCTCTCAGGATCACTGTCAGATGCAGCTTTCTAGATACTTGGTTCTTGCAGCCTTGTTAGATCTGCATTGCTGGCTGCCTTCTTACCCAAGGTCAAGTACCTATACCTGCTCTGGTGCTCTAGGATGATGTTCATCGCCTGACTGGGAGACCACTGACCATTAAAGGGCCTGGGTTGTGAAACGTCCTGCATTTAAAATTACTGGCTGGCACTTAGTTCAACATAAGAACAAGGTCACACAACAAAAACTGAAGCATAGAATGTACCAGTTGACTAGGGAACCATCTTCTCACGATTTTCTTTCAATCTGAACAGAGTCTATGCCTTGTTTTTGAGATTCTTTCCATCCTTCTTGGATTGTTACAGCTTTGTGAATCTACCTCATCCTCCTGAAATAATGCCACCCACATTTTTCATACTGATTCCCACCTTATTTCATATCAATTTTTAAGTAGTGAGATAATTCAGTAACATCGTGTTCCTTTTTAAGCTTTTTCTGTGCTACAAATTCTTCCCTCACAGCAGTGTTTTGATTAAAGTGTAGGAGGGAATGCTCTTGTAATTTACACTTTCAATTCTCAGGTACCTTATAAAGGAGATATCTCTTAAAATATTCATACTGTGCTTTTCAATTTTCAGTCTGTAGAATTTATAATCTGGCCTTTTATATAATTAAGTATCGTATGGATTTCTGAAGCCAAGGGTTAAAATGCCTCATTTTTAAAAATTCACATTAATAATCTCATTTTATTAATGGGAACTTGCAGTTTTGCAACTGCAATGTACATGCAGAATGTACTATTAACAGTAAAACAATTCAAAAACTGTTCCTTGCCTGGTTTATTTCTGGTTACTTTGCACAATTTCTTAATTCTAACTCTAGGTTGACATAATTGGAAAGTCATGTGTGGCAATTTCAGGACATGTTGATTTTTCTCTTTTCCTGTTAAAGGGGCTGTGTGATGATATATTGCTGTACTTTAGACAATGCAGAGTATAGTGTCATGTATTTTCACCCATTTGCTGACTCCCCAAGGTGACAAAAATGCAGTGATTTCCTTTCCTCTCCACCCACCCGTCATCCTCAAGAGGTACAAAGCTCACATAGACAAGAAGAGTAGGTTGTGAGATTAAGTGTACACACCAGGGTGGCTATAGCCAATAACAATATATCATATACTTCAAAGTATCTAAGAGGGTAAAATTTAAATGTTTCCCCATATAAAATGGTAGGCAAGCAAGGTGGTAGACATGTGAATTAGCTTGACTTAGTCATGGCATGTTTTTTATATATACATATATAAACATATATTATATCTTATAAATATACACAACTATGAGTTATCTTTTTTTTTTTTTTTTTTTTAACGGAGTCTTGCTCTGTTGCCCAGGCTGGAGTGCAGTGGTGCAATCTCAGCTCACTGCAAGCTCTGCCTCCCGGATTCATACCATTCTCCTGCCTCAGCCTTCTGAGTAGCTGGGACTACAGGCGCCTGCCACCACACAAGTTAATTTTTTTGTATTTTTAGTAGAGACAGGGTTTCACCATGTGAGCCAGGACAGTCTCGATCTCTTGACCTCATGATCTGCCTGCCTTGGCCTCCCAAAATGCTGGGATTACAGGCGTGAGCCATGGCACCAGGCCGACTTGTCAATTTTTTTAAAAAGCAGTGATTTAATCAATGTTTCTTGAAAAGATGTATATATGTGTCCGACAATCTTCAGGAATAAGAAAAAATACGTTTCTCACCTTTCTTACCTCCAGTTCTCTGGTCCACATTCCAAACATTCTCTGATATCTACCTGATAATATTTTCTTGACCAAGCAAAAAAAAAAATCTCCTGATTGTTTCTCCTACTATGGACTCCTGTGGTTGGCGGTCGGGGGTGTGGCGCTGTAGATAAAAAAAAAAAAAATAGAAACTGAAAAATACGGCACATTTAAATATTCTTAACTTTCTCACCTCCCCTAGGCTATCAGTATGTATAAAAGATGGCAACCTTTAAATATCAGATAAGATCGGCTTAAAGAACCGGCCTTATTTGGGAGAACCTTAAAATACTTGAAGTGATTTCTACATGCAGCATATGTTCCAAACCTAACTGATAAATATTTTTATATTCTTCAAAATTCCCACACTTTTCATCCAAAAAAATTGAAATCACCTTAAATAAGTCCAGGATGCAACATTCCACCTAAACTTCTGTAATATCATTGTGCAATAACTAAAGGGAAAAAAAAATCACAAAAATATTTCCTTCACTGGAATGTCAGAGAACACATAAAGTATCCATCAACCTGCCTCTCATGAAACTAAATAAGGGATCAACATTATATTTAGAGGGTACAGCTTTAAATGTAGAGTGACTTTTTTTTGTTGCATATATTATTCTTTTCCTAAAAGAGCATTCCAGGTTTCTATGACAGCGAATATGCTACGGTTACTGAAGAATCCCCTACTGAGCTAGCACCAGCCACTGATGAGCAATTGCAATATTGAATTTAGTTACGGCCACCAATTTGCAATAAATTAATTTGCTATAAAATATTTTAAGGACTATGATGTACATTGATTACACTAAGCCTTTGCAAAATTCATGAAAATGTCTAACTTTGTGGGGAAAAGAAAGAGAGATCAGCCTCTTACTGTGTCTATATAGAAAGAAGTAGACATAAGGGACTCCATTTTGTTCTGTATTTGAGATGCTGTTAATCTGTGACCCTACCCCCAACCTTGTCCTTGCAAGAGACATGTGCTGTGGTGACTCAAGGTTTAATGGATTTTGAGCTGTGCAGGATGTGTCTTTGTTAAACAAGTGCCTGAAGGCAACTTGCTGGTTAAAAATCCTGCCTGTCCTGGGCAATGGAACATCTCTGTGTGAGACCCGATTGTATCCTCTGTTTACTGAGATAGGAGAAAACCGCCTTACGGCAAAAGGTGGGACTTGCTGGCGCAATGCTTCTAAAAGGTTTATGGAGATGTTTGCATATGCTTATCAAGGCACAGCATTTTCTTTTGAACTTATTCATGTCACAGAGATCTTTATCCATATGTCTTACTGCTAATTTTCTCCCTAAAATGATCCTATTGTCCTGCCACTCCCTTATCTTTAAGATGGTAAAGATAATTATCAATAAATACTAAGGGAACTCAGAGACTGGTGCCGACATGGGTCCTCTGTAAGCTGAGCGCCAGTCCCCTGGGCCCACTTTTTCTTTCTCTATATTTTGTCTCTGTGTCTCATTTCTTTTCTCAAGTCTCTCGTTCCACCTAACGAGAAACGCCCACAGGTGTGGAGGCGCAGGCCACCCCTTCATAGCTTGGAAGAAAATCTGTATAAATAGTAAAATACATGTATTCTCAAGTTCATATTTAGAATACTTCTGCACTAGACTATGTAATGTTATGAATTTGTCAATTAATTGGCTTCAACCCAAGGTAAGTCAAGTCTTCCATTCAAAAATTCACAGTACAGAGAGGGTCAATATATTGCATGAGAATGTGCAGATCATCTAGAATCTAGATGAAACTGGTAAATAATCTACCAGTCAATACTTGACACTTGGCTAAAGTAAAACTGAATGTCAGATATGGACTGTGGTGGTTTATATGAGGTGCCAACTTGACTGGGTAGATGGATGCCTAGATTGCTGGTGAAGCATTGTTTCTGGTGTGTATGTGAGGGGGCTGCCATAGGAGACCGACATTTGAGTCAGTGGACTGGGAAGGGTAGCTCACCTTTCATTGTGGGTGGGCACCATCGAATCTGCTTCCAGTGCCACTAGAACAAAGCAAACGGAAGAAGGGGGAGGAGCGGCCCACTGAGTCTTAGGGCTCACTTTCTCTTTCCCATGCTGGGGGCTTTCTTCCACTCCTCCTGCCCTTGAACATCAGTCTCCAGGTTCTTCAGCCTTTGGACACTAGGACTTGCACCAGTGGTCTCCCAGGGGCTCTTGGGCCTTCAGCCTGAGACTGAGGGCTGCACTGACTGCTTCCCTGGTTTTGAGGCTTTCCAAACTGGACTGAGACACCATGCTACCGGCTTCTTTCTTTCCTCGCTTGCAGATGTGCTATCGTGGAACTTCGCCTTTTAGTCCTATGGGCCAGTTCTACTTCATAAGCTTCTTTTCATGTATACATATATCCTATTTGTTCTGTCCCTATGGGAGACCCTAATGCATGAATCTCCATCAACAAAATCAATGGCTTGTTCATTATCATGACTGATGAGCGTTCAACATGTGCTTTCATTGCTGAGATGAATGACAAGATTTCAAAGCACATGGACATGCTCTACTTCTGCATAAACAAGGATAAAAATCCAGCAGAGGTCATAGTGGATACATGCAACTATGCATCTTTCAAAACCTGTAGAAATTTACAGCACAACGATTAAAACTTAACGTATGTAAAATTTTTAAAACATCATTTAGAATATTGAGGAATGCCAGCTTGGTATGGACAGTAAAATCAAACTGTATTACACATTTGTGAAACAATCACCAAAGGTGATGAGGGAAAGATGCTGACCTACGTAACTTTTGGACATGAGCGTAGTCTAAAAAAACTGCCCATAATCCCTGCACTATAGCTGACAAAGTTACTTCCCATGGGGGTATAGATGGGAACTATTCAAATACCACTATACAGTAGTGCACTGTTTAATGACAAGAATGCATTCTGAGAAATGCATTGTTAGGTTATCTCATCATTATTTGAAATCATAGAGTGCACTTACAAAATCCTAGATGGTATCACCTATTTCACAGTTTTAATACATGGTAGAGCCTATTGCTCCTAGGCTATACAGCTGTACAGCATGTTACTGACCTCAATCCTGTAGGAAATTGTAACACATGATAAGTATTTGTGTATTTAAGCATATCAAAACATAGAAAAAGTACAGTAAAAATATGGTATTATAATCTTATGGGACCATTTTGTATATGTGGTCTGTCTTTGACTGAGATGTTATTCTGCATACTGGAATGGAGCAATTAAATGAATAGAAGGCAGATGGTGGGAGGCAGGGTTCTCACTGTTGATGTGGGAAGTTATATACAAGCAAGGGGAGGAGACTAAAATTGCCTATGAAGTATAAAATTTGAGCAGTTATATCAGCAGGAACTCATGTGGTGACCTATCTATAGATATGGTAGATATACGTTAGAATGTATATAGACATGTATATATAGGAAATACATGTATATCCTTGCTCTGTTTAGAGGACCTACAAGACAAACACATTAGTAAATGAGCACACCTACCATACTCTCTGTTTTGAATACCATTCTCTATGGAGAAATGGTTGATTCTCGAGTTGGAACAAGAAATATATATGATGAACCTGGAGCATCTTGAAGCATCCCAAGTGAGGAAGTGTTAAAAAAAATGATGTGTTATGTCAAAGGAATTCAGATGCAACTGAAAGATCTCCAAATGGCCCTAATTGGAATACTTTGAAATATTGTAGCGTTAAATTATAATACCAAGTATAATATAAATATTTTTAGCTCCAAACTGGCACAAATAATTGAATAAATAAATGCAGAGAAGAGACACATTTTTATGCAGAATATTTCAAAATAATTTACTTCACTGTCACAGAGAAGGGTTATAGCTCCCCTCTCCCTAAGTGTGGACTGCACATAATCACTCCTTCCAAAGAGTACAGGATGGAAGGGGAAAAACAGTAAGAGTAACTTTGCAGTGGAGAAAACTGACAAACACTATCTCGACCAGGAAATAATGGTTAACATCCACAGAGATAAGTCATGTTGATAGCAGGTACCATTGATATTATGTGGTGAAAATAGCCCTTTGCCTCTGAGATCTTCATTCCAAAACAAAACAAAACAAAACAAAACAAAACAAAAAAGCCATATCTCTAGCCTCATCATGAGAAAAACATTGGACAATTCTCAGTTGAAGGACATTCTATAGAAGATATGACCAGCACTCCTCAAAATTGTCAAGCTCGGCAAGAGTGGGTAAAACCTGAAATACTGTCATGGTCTTGATGAAATGCTCACCAACACAAGAAACGACACAGCCAAGTGCTTTTTGTGGAGGGCAAATGGAAAGGCTCATGCAGTGCGATATTCATATTGTCACCTGCTTCAGGGCATATGCCATGTATTGTCCTTTGTCTCTTGAACGTCTGTGTTTAGGTGTGATAATTGTATATGGTACAGTTGACCCACGAGAGTCTCATCATTTAATATTATTAAATATTTTTAATGTTATGCTTTCTATCACAATCCAATTAACTACTAATTTCTAGATATGTGAATAAATATTTTTTAGAGTCCCTAAACATTTAATACACAGTTTGTGATTATTTATTGGAAAAATATTTCATGGGGAAATTAGGAAGGACATAGAGCCTAATTAGGAAGAGATTTTATCAACACTCCCTTAGCCTCAAACTATGTTTAGGCTACTATGTCTATGCTATTTTCCTCTTGAAACAACATAACTTTCCATGTTGTGCAAAGTCAGCAAGATAAAACTTATTTTGTGTTCTAATACATTCAGGCAGAAACCTTCAGAAGCTTTCAAGTATTGATCTCACTCTTGCAGTTTTATTCTTGGAATAAGATATCCTACCAAAAAGGTGTCTTATTGGTACTCTGTCTAAATATAGCAACCAAAGTGGAAAGGAGTCTTCATAGAAATACAAACAAATATGCTACAAGAAAAAGACCCCTAAATCTCACTTAGACCCTTTGACAGAATATTTTTAAATAAATTGTTATTGCAATTAATCAATGTGTTTTAGACCACTGCTTTGCGAAAAACTCTATGATTATGTATATCATAATCTTTGTCTAGATAAGTAATGAAATGCACATTGAATGCAGTGTGCAGAGTGGAAACATAAATCCAATCATGACCTCTGATCTACATGCTTTGAATGATAGAATAGATGGATTCTATGATATATGCAACTGTCTGGATTATAATTAAATATCATTTGCATAATTATGTCTTGGATTTATTCTGTCTATTTTCTTACATTTTTCAAAGATTGCTTGTGAAAGTCATATGGTTTGTGTAATTTATAAAATTGACAAAAGATTTATAAATTTTTCATTTTAATTATCAAAGAAAACCAGCTGTTTGGAGACTGCAAAACAAAGTGTTGTATTTTACATTAGATTATTAATGAAACAAACAGTAGAAGATGGTAGAAGGGACAGCTGGGTGGACTTCTGCTGTAGTGAACTAGCAAAAATTATTTTATATTTAAGTGTTAAAGTTAATTGCATATTAGTGACTAAAAGAGTTTTCATATTTGGAGGTTAAAATTGCTAATTATAGCACTTATTTTGTTCATATGGATATCTGCTTATTTTTTCAGTTTCCAGGACTTACTTCATTTAAACATTTGAAATGCTGAAGCTCTTCATTCAGAACCCTTACTAAAAAAATGTAGTGTCTAACAGGGCATACAGAGGGGATTTGGTTCAGTGGTAGGACAGTGCACAAAGCACATTTCATCCAGCTTGAGCAGTGGGTCCAATAGCATGGCTCTGAGTCCCTGTGGATAGTAAATCCTCAGATAGCAACAGTGACAAAAGATGGAGGATTCAGAATACACCCCACAGAATGGCTGAAAAAGAACTGCTTGAGTCTCCAATTCCAGTTGGCTTAGACTTAAGAAGGTGTTGAAGAGAAAAAGCGCGGTGGGGTGTAGAATTTAGGGTTTAGTTTCCCATGCCACTGGCTAATGTTGATTGCAGAAATCACAAATCAGCTCCTAAAGCCATGGAAATTCTAGATCCAATCCTCATCAGGATTACTACATACTACAGAAGGTGATGTTGGCTCATTCTCTTTCTCTCTCTCTGTCTCTCCCTCTCTCTTTCTCTCCCTTCTTCCCTCCCATTCCTCAACATTCATCTCCAGAGATGTTTTTTTATTATATTTTAAGTTCTAGGGTACATCTGCACAATGTGCAGGTTTGTTACATACATATACATGTGCCATCTTTGTGTGTTGCACCCATTAACTTGTCCAGCTTTCTGAGCAAACTATCTCAAGGACAGAAAACCAAACACCGCATGTTCTCACTCATAGGTGGGAATTGAACAATGAGAACACTTGGACACAGGGTGGGGAATACCACACTCCAGAGATTGTTTTTTATTGCATATGAGGTTTGAGTTACTCCTGCTTGAATACTTCTCTGATCCTAAGTGATATGGAGAGGGAAACACAGCCTTGCTGTTCCTGAACCTCAAGGATAGTCACTTGGGTCTTTTAAGTTGCTCTTGCATGGAATGGTTTTGATTTTGATAGATTAACTTTCATGTTATTGGATGGCTGGAAAAATTTTTAGTGTAAGAGGAACGATGAGTGAAAATATATGATGAATATCTGTAGCACTCCCTAAGTTACCTATTTCTGATTCATTTTGGTTTACCAGGAGAATACCTGATAATCTAGGGAAAAGTTTTCATGGAATGCTTTTGCCCATGATACACTCTTCCTGGGACTTCTCCAGTGGCAGAGAAGCATAACAAGCAGAATATTCAGGATCCTGACAAACAGGGCAAATAACAATTCAAGACTGCCTTCAGCATTAGCTAAAGCGACTTATTAGGAAAAAAACAAAACAAACAAACAAAAAATAAAAACTAAAAAGCTCTGTTCAAACATAATTTAGGATTAATAAAAGAAATTAATCTAATTAACTATCTCTAGTATTTGTCTTGAATGATTTTTAAGCTGATAGTAAAGAAATTGTAAAAGCCATCTCCTGTCACCTTAAAATTTACAACCTGAAGTATAAGACAGTTTGAGTAAATGTGTGATTCTTTTGAAACCAGTAGGTAACCATGATTGCCTGTGGCTTTATTAACCCATAATCTAACCTTATTAACATGTAAATTAAAATCTGTTCTAAATTGCTTTACATCAAAAGGACTGTGGAGGAGGAGAAAGAAAAGTTATCTCTGAAATCAGAAGTTCACATAAGTTTCCTCTGAACATGCGTGGAACCTAGTGTCAAACAGGGTGCAGTCATTATCTGCTTAATTCCAAGTAAAAGAAAAAGAGAAAATAAAGCATAAAACCAACATAGTTTTAGGCAGCATTTTTCAAACTGACTGGGGAGCACCCTGTCGTGGATAACATGGGGAAGAAAGTAAGAAAGAAACTAGAGGTACAAGCTCAAGCTCCACCACCACTTTTTGTCATCTGCTCAAAAAGTGCTTTGTTTTGAACACTTTGTTTTGTGGATGATAGAATACAGAGATAGATAGATGGATGGATAGATAGATAGATAGATAGATAGATAGATACAATGTTTTCAAACCACTTCCAACCATTCAAACATCTTTTTGTTTGGTGATCTGTCCGTTTGGTGATCACAAAGCCATTGTCTTGTATGAACAGATCCCCAAACAAAAAGATGTTTCATTGCCCACAAATGTAAAACCAAATCTTTCCTGTTGTCTTTCCAAAAGTGAGGGAACCCTTCTAATGTCTTAAAAATAAATAACCATGACTCACTTTTCACTTTCTGTCTCCCAAGCCAAATTGGTGGAATGGGCTTCAATTTTGAAAATTAATGGGAATTAGTTGTGCCTTCTCATAGTTCCTCTGCAGAGGGCTTAATGAGAGAGTACCCCATCAGGGAAAACAAAGACATTTTTGCAAATTGCATTTTGTACTCTAAATTCAGCTGATCATGACAATTTTATATCAATACTAATTTCAAATTGAAATACATCCCAGATCAGGGATTTTTGCTTCAATATGTAATAGATTAATATGTAAATTAATGTAAATAATATGTAATTAAATTAAAATAATATGTACAATATGTAATATGTAAAAGATTAATGTACCCACAAACAGCAATGGGAAAACCAGATATATTTAGAAATCATATACTGAAGGCGCTGTAAGCTGTCAAAATTGTGAAAACTAGATAGACTAAAATTCTAGAAATAGAAGAAATGTTTCAAGACGAGCAGAGGAAAAAGCATTTGTACCAATGCCAGTGCCTGGGCTAAGTGACATCAATCAAAAGCTGGCAAAGGAAAAAGATAATTGCTAGAAAAAAATACTGAACTGCTTGAGGTCAGGTGGGTTGAATATGGAGATTTGAGGAGCCATCATCACATGAACAGTTCTTACAAGACACTACTGAAACCTTAGAGTGTGCAAGAGGCTTCAAAACTGGGCTGAAAACTCAAAAATCAGAAAATCCTGTGTTCCCATGGTGTTCAGAAAACAAAGAAAAGATAAGCACTGTCCTGAAAGAAAATAGGTGAATCATAGTGGGAGTGGTAAATCAGCTTGGAGGACTTGCAGTCACTTTTACCAAAAGGAACTTCGAATTCTGGGCATAGCTAGAAGATGCAAGACTGGGCCCTCAAATCCTAGACAGTGGCATTGCTGCAGGAAAGAAAAAGACCAGTAGTGGTATTCGCCTGGGCTAAGGTGAGAAAATCAGAGACTTAAGTTCAAAAGTAGTCCGTTTTCGACTCAACGTAATGACAAAATTAGAAGCTTTGTAAAGTGGAATCATAAAGAGTTAACATTAAATTCTTGAAAGGAAGAGCTGATTTTTCCATAGTCTTTTAAGGCACAAGAGACAAAAACCTGCCAAACTTTCAACTGAAAGACCTAGAAGGCTACCACCTAGAAGAAAGAATTAATTAAAAGCAGACTGAGTTTTAGGAAAACTACTACTGTATCTTCATCCAGTCCCATTCTAAATTGGATACCATAGCTAAAAGAAGACATCATAAGAAAAGAACACTACAGGCCAATATCCATAATGAATACAGATGCAAACAATCCTCAACAAAATACTAACAAACCAAATTTAACAACACATTAAAAAAAAATATTCACAGGTGGGACACAACTCCCGCCTGTAATTCCAGCAGTTTGGGAAGGTGAGGCAGGCAGATCACCCAAGGTCAGTTGTTCAAGACTAGCCTGGCCAACATGGTGAAACCCCATCTCTACTAAAAATACAAAATTTAGCCAGGCATGGTGGCGTGTGCCTATAATCCTAGCTACTTGGGAGGCTGAGGCAGGAGAATTGCTTGAACCTGAGAGGTGGAGGCTGCAGTGAGCCAAGACTGCGCCACTGACTGGGTGATAGAGTGAGACTCCATCTCAAAAAAAAAAAAAAATTAATTCACTGTAACCAAGTAGTATTCATTCCTTGGATGCAAGGATGGTTCAACATACACAAATCAGTAAGTGTGACATACCACACTAAGAGAAAGAAGGCCAAAGCCATACAATTGTCTCAGTTGAAGAAAAAGCATTAGACAAAATTCAACATCTTTTCAAAATGAAAACACTCAACCAATTAGGTATAGACATACAACAAGTTATAGTGATTGAAACAGCATGGTACTGGCATAAAAAACACATTGAACATAAACACATAAAAAACACAATGGTATGGGGAGCCAGGCAATGAACCTACACGTGTACAGTCAATTGATTTTTCCACAAAGGTGCCAAATATATACATTGAGAAAAGAACAGTCTCTTTAAAAAGCATTGGGAAAGTTAGATGGTCACATGCACAAAAATGAAATTGTATCTTTATCTCATACTCTATACAAAAATCAACTCAAAATTGATTAAAGACAAACATAAGAGCTGAAACTGGAAAACTACTAGAAGAAAACATAGGAGAAAAACAGTACACCAGGCAAAATTTTTTTAGATTTGACTCCAAATGCAGAAACAACAAAAGCAAAAATAAACAAACGGGACTGCATCAATCTAAAATGCTGTGATTTTTATACACTGTCTAGAATGTAGTGAAAAAAAGAAGTATAGCATTAAAAGGGAGATCATGTGATCAACAGTAAAAGAAACAAAACAGAAAACAGGAGCACAGCCACAGATAATTCAGATATTTAAATTAATGAACAAGAAATTTCACTATAATTAATATCTTCAAGAAAATATAAAAGATAGACAATGTGGGCCCAGCACAGTGGCTCATGCCTATAATCCCAGCCCTTTGGGAAGACGAGGTGGGCAGATCTCCTGAGGTCAGAAGTTCGAGATGAGCCTGGCCAACACGGTGAAACCCCGACTCTATTAAAAACACAAAAATTAGCCAGGCATGGTTGTGCATGCCTGTAATCCCAGCTACACGAGAAGGAGAATCACTTGAACCAAGGAGGTGGAGGTTGCAGTGAGCCGAGATCACACCATTGCACTCCAGGCTAGGTGGCAAGAGCGAAACTCTGTCTCCAAAAAAAAAAATCAAACCAAACAAACAAAAATAGACAATGTGAGTAAACCAATAAGAAATGAAATCACAGAATTTAAATCAATGAAAAATATATTTAAAGCTAGAAATAAATACAATATTTGAAAGAGTTTGCTGAGTGAATTTGAAAGCAGACTGAACATGCCTTAAACAAATAATTTAACTGGAAGATAAGATTACAGAAAACGCTGTCACTGAATCTGAAATAGAAGAAATACCAAATACATAATAGAATAGATTGTCAGAGATATTAAAATAATGCTCAAAAGGTCAAACATATTTATAAGTGGACTTACAAAAGGTAGAAAATAGTGATAGAAATAAGATGTAAAAGTGTGACTGGTAGTTTTCCTAAATGTAAGAAAAACTCACAGCAACCTCAACAATCACAATCAGAATAAGGACGAAAACACATATTTCTTCTAATAAAGACCAACAGAAAAAGCATAAAAGCCCACTGAGAAAACTGACATATTGAGCCCACGGCCTTCAAAGACACACAAGTGAGACTTAGAGATGACAGAATGACAGGCCATAGTGATGGCAGCGAGGGCCCTTCACAGTGGGGAGGCGCGGATGGTGGTGGCAGGAGAGGCTGCGGGAGCAGCAATGGCTCCGTGGGTCCCCCATGCCCCACCTCCTGGAGGCAGTCAACTAAGCCGCCCCCACTGTCCCACAGCTGGGCTGACCGCCCGATGGGACCCGTCTCCCCCACCCCCTCACTCCTCCCCACCCCCGCTTCCCCCCACCCACCCTACCCAGAGCCCAGAGCTTCTGCAGTCTGGACCCCGGCCCCGCCTCACCTCTCTCATTGGCCTCTGCTGAAGGGAGGGTGCAGGGAGGAGGCAAAGCTGGGGCCATGCTTCCCTCTGGGCGGTGCAGGAAGTGGGAGTGGCACCACTTCAGGGACTTGGCCAGCACGTTGGTGCCAGGTTCCTACACCTCAGGGGAGGCTCTGTGCAGGGCCACCCAGGGCTGCGTCCCCAGGTGCGCCCCCCATCAGGGTGACCACCAGGCCTGATACTCTCCATGGCAGGACCTGGGCACACAATCTGCTCCCAGAGACTCCCAGGGCAGGGCTGCAAGCTGAGTAAGGCGTGGTAAGGGGGAGCTCGATACCAGGGAGACAGGGGGGCTCACATAGACGTTGTCCCTTCCCAAGACACTAACCAGGGGCCAAGCGAGGACCTGGAGCCCCTGCCCCAAGCTGCAAGGGGGTATGACCAGGGCTGCACACTCAATGGAGCCAGCTGGGAGCCGGAGGCAGGCCGCAGCCCTGCCCTCCTGGGCAAGTCAGGGTTGTGGCCTTGAGTCTCTCTGCACCCTTGGGTACCTGGAAACCACCCCCACCCCTTGCCCTTGCAGGTTCAGAGGTGTCTGTTCCCGCTGCCAGGCCTCTCCCCACTGCTGGAGCCCACTCCAGTCTCGGGGCAATGTTGGGGTTGAGCCTTGGTGCTGTCACAGTCCAGCTGGGTGTGTGCACACTTGGGCTCTTCTGCCTCTGCCCCCTCCAGACTTTGAGTACTGACAAGCATGGCAGAAGTGGACAGGGGTGGGAGCGGAATTGAGTGGTGCAGGTGTAAGCCACTTGGGCACCATGGATGGTGGCAAGAGGCAGATGGGCTCCTCCTGGGCAAAAGGGGGTGGGGCCCAAGGGAGGCCCCTCCCCTCCTTCAGGCCAGGGAGGGCCTAGAAGCTGTGAACCAGTCTGCCAGTCCCGCAGACCGGAGTGGGGACTTGCGGTGCCTTCTCTGGGCCTCCTATGGCTGTCTATGGACCAATCACTGCACACTTACTCCACTCTGAGGTCTGTAAAAGCATAGGGCTCAGCCAGAGCAGAGGATGGAGAAACAAGGGTCAATCAGCTGCAGAGAGCAGCTACCCTCACAGCAGAGAACTGCAGACAGGACTACCTGCCTGCAGAGAGGAGCCACCCTATCTGTGGCCTCCTCCCTGCAAGCAAATGGGAGGACCAGCTGCAGAGAGGTGGTACTCTCTCTGCTAAGAACTGAACACTTGTAGAAATGATAGGTCTGCAGAGGGCAACTACCCTCTCTGCTAGGAGCTAAAGACTTGTCAGGACACCCTGGCTACAGACAGGAGTTGCCCACTGAAGGTCTTCTCTGAGCTGTTCTATTGCTCAGTAAAGCTCCTCTTCATTTTGCTCACCCTCCATTTGTCTCCTCATTTTTCCTGGGTGCAGGACAAGAACTCAGGACCCGCCGAATGGCGAGGCTAAAAGAGCTGCTATAACACAGACAGGACTGAAATATGCCCCTTGCTTGCCATGTTTGAGTGAAGAGCTGCAGCCCTTTGGGGAGCTCAGACCTGGAGTTCACCCAACCAGGGCTGTGATTACCTCTTTGGGACCCTGTAGTTTCTGGTATCTCCAACCTTCCAGATACCACCGCATACCCTGGTGCCAACCAGGGAAGCTGCCTGCAGTGTGCCTGGTACCGCCACAGCCTCACAGAGAGCTGGCACCCATGCCAACACCTGGAGCTGCCTACGCCCTGGCCGCAGCTAATGTGTCTGACCGTGCAGTAACCAGACCCCATGTTCTCTCACACACAGCCCTCAGCACTCCATGCCTGACTCTAGTCTCCCTTGGTGGTATGGGATCCAGGCTGGTGGCATGAACTGAACACAGCCTGCCAGGTCGAGTGGGCAGAACAAGCCCAGTGGTCCCAAGCAAAACTTGGACAAAGGCATCACCAGCCACAGGTTTTCAGGCAGCAAAGTGACACCTGAAAGAGCCCGTAACAATAGGAAAATGGAATGAAAAATAGGGAGAACTGGACCAAATAATAATAATAAAAAAAGCCACTTTAAAATTCTACAGCGAGCAAAAGTATCCTCCAAAATAGTTGATTGATTTCAGGAACCAAAACTGAAGCAAATTTGTATCATCAGTTTTGCACTAAAAAGCAAATAAAGAGAGTATATCAAACAAGAGATAAAATGGCCAGATGGAAACAAGAAAATGCAGGATGAAATAAAGTACACAAACAAAGAATGAGAAGGTAAGTATATATAAATGAACACTGATTGTACTAAACAAAAAAAGTCATGCTCCGTGTAGGCTGAAATTCATTGATAACTAAAGTGCATGGCAACAACATGGAAAGAGAGAGAGAAAGCAAATGATATAAACGTAAATTCAAGTAGAAGTGAGTATACGGTAAAATCATTAACTTGTTTTAAACAATTCAAGAATCAATGCTGTCATCTCTAGATAACCAATTAAGGAAGAAGAAAATATAGCTAACAAAATCATAGAGAAAAAGAACAAAATACTAAAAGTAACATGGGCCCAAGGCGGTGGCTCACGCCTGTAATCTCAGCACTTGGGGAGGCCGAGGGGGGCGGATCATGAGGTCAGGAAATCGAGACCATCCTGACCAACATGGTGAAACTCCGTCTCTAATAAAAATAAAAAAAAAATCAGCCAGGCATGGTGGTGGGCTCCTGTAGTCCCAACTACTCAGGAGGCTGAGGCAGGAGAATGACGTGAACCTGGGAGGTGGAGCTTGAAGTGAGCCGAGATCGCGCCACTGCACTCCAGCCTGGGCAACACAGCGAGACTCAGTCTCAAAAATAAAAAAAAAATTAAATTAAATTAAAAATAAATAAAAGTAACATATTTATACAAAGTAGAAAAAAGGAGCAAAAGAGAATCATCCAAAAGTTTGGCAAAATAGAAAATAAAGAATTTTAAAAGTTAATAATGAGGAGGAAAAGAGTTAAAGTGTGGATCACTAGGTCAAGAGATTGAGGCCATCCTGGCTAACACAGTGAAACTCCGTCTCTAGTAAAAATACAAAAAGAAGTTAGCCGGGCGTGGAGGCGGGTGCCTGTAGTCCCACCTATCCTGGAGACTGAGGCAGGAGAATGGCGTGAACCCGGGAGTCGGAGCTTGCAGTGAGCCGAGATCCGGCTGTCCAAGGTAACCATATTGTAGGGGTACAAAACAAGTCTCAATAAATTTAGAAGGACTGAAACAATGCAAAACATCTTATCTGACCAGTGTATTGAAGCTTGAAATCAATAACACAAAGAATAACGGATAACTCACAAATATTAGAAAATTATACAAGATGCTCTTAAACAACCAATGGGTCAAAGAAAAAAAAAATCACAAGGGAAATTAGAAAATAGAGATGAGTGTAAGTGGTGACACAGCATGCCAAAGTTCTGAGCTGCAGCAAAAACAGTGATCAGAGATAAATTTATAGCAGTAAACAGGCATGTTTTAAAAAGAAAGAAAAACACCAAATCAGTAACCAACTTTACACCTAAAGGAAATAACATTTTAAAAAATACAAAATAAACCCAAAGCTAGCAGAAGAAAGGAAATAATAAAGATTAGAGCAAAGGTAAACAAAATAGGAAAAAGAAAAGCAGTAAGAGGATTAATTAACCTAAAAATTGGTTTCTTGAGAAGATTAGCAAAATTACAAACTTTAGTTTGACTGAACAAAAAATAAAAAATAAAAAGTAAATAAATAAATAAATATAGAATACACAAACAACTAAAATCAGAAATAGAAGTGGACAGTGACAGTCAGATATTTTAAAAAAGGATTATAAGAGAATACTATAAGAAATTATATGCATCAGGCCAGGCGCATTCACTCACACCTGTACTCCCAACACTTCGAGAGGCCGAGGTGGGCGGAACATGAGGTCGGGAGATTGAAACCATCCTGGCTAACACGGTGAAACCCTGTCTCTACTAAAAATACGAAAAATTGCTGGATCTTGGTGTTGGGCACCTGTGGTCCCAACTACTTGGGAGGCTGAGGCAGGAGAATGGCGTCAAACCAGGAGGCGGAGCTTGCAGTGAGCCAAGATTGTGCCACTGCACTCCAGCCTGGGCAACAGAGTGAGACCCTGCCTCCAAAATAAATAAATAAATAAATAAAAGAGAAATTACATGCATCAAATTTAACAACCAAAATGGCATGCTCGAATTTTAAAAAATGTGTAAATTACCAAAATAGACTCAAGAAGAAATAGAAAGTCTGAATTGATCTATAACAAGTAAACGGATTGAATAAGCAATGAAAAATACCAAACAAAGAAAAGGACCAGGTGGCTTTACTGGTGAATTTTACCAAATACTTAAAGAATTAGCAACAATCTTTCTCAAACTCTTTCAAAAAATACAAAAGGAGGGAACACTTCCTCACACAGTCTATAACATTTCCTCATACAATCTATACGATCCTGATATTAACCCGGAAAAGAATATATTTTTTAAAAATCAGAGATCAATATTTCATATGAATATAGATGCAGAATTCCTGAACAAAATACCAGTAAGCGGAATTCAATAGCATATTCAAATGACTATAAACCATGACCAGGTAGAATCTGTCCCAGGAGTGCAAGGGTTCAACATACAAAAATCAATCATTGTAAAGCACCATATTTACCGAACAGAGGGGAAAAAGAGCTCACATCGTCTCAATTAACTAAGAATAGTCATTTGACAAAATCCTTCATGTTAGAAACAGTCAACACCCCCCCTCCACTGGCCCCTGCTGGAGAATACAGAACTGAGACCCAAAGAGAATTATCTCAACATGATAAACTACATTTATAGAAGCCCACAGCTAGCATCATACTCAATGGTGAAAGTCTGCAAGCTTTGCCCCATGATCAGGAACAAGATGAAGATGCCCACTTTTACTAATTTTATTCAATATTTTTACTGGAAGTTTTAGCGAGAACAACCGGTCAAAGGAAGTAAATAAATATCAAAATTGGAAAGGAAGAAGTAAATCTCTCTATCCCTATTTACAGATAAGTGATCCTGCATATAGAAAATTCCAAAGATTCTGCAAGAAAATTGCTAGAGCTAATAAAAAAATTCAGTAAGTTTCAGAGTACAAAATCAACATGCAAACATCAGCTGTGATTTTGTTCAACTGCCGTGAAGAGTCTGCAAGGGATATTAAGAGAGTAATTACATTCACAGTAGCATCTAAAAGATTATACCTGGGAATAAATTTCACCAAGGAAGTGAAGTACGTGCACACTGAAAGTTACAAAACATTACTGAACCAGATTTAAGAAGCCTAAGTAAATGGAAAGACATCCTGTGTTCATGAATAGGAAGACTTACTATTAAGACACAGAATACCTATCAAATTTCCTATGGCGTTTTTTACAAAAATAGAAAAGTCATTGCTTAAATTAATATGAAATTTTGTAAAAAGAACAAAGTTGAATATTTACTTCCCTGATTTCAAAATTTACTACAAAGTGAAAGTAATCATAACAGTGTGATACTGGTAAAAACAGACATGAGAACCATGGAACAGCATTGTAAACCCAGAAATAATCCCATACATCTGTGACCAACTGATTTTCGACAAGGATATTATGAACACTCAATGGATAAACACAGTATTTTCAACAAATCGTGTTGGTACAACTGGATTCCACATGCAAATGAATGAAGTTGGACATCTACCTCATGTCATATATAATAATTAACTAAAAATAAATAGATGACCTATATATGAGATAATACCATATGATGCTTAGGAGAAAATATAGGGGTAAATGAATATTCATGACCTTTGATTTGGAAGTGCATTTTTAGATATGATACCAAAAACAAACTAAATAAATAAATATTAGATAAATAGAACTTCATAAAACTTTAAAAAACCTTTTATGTAACAAACAACTTTATTTTAAAAAGTCAAAAAAAAAAAAAAAAAAACAAACCACAGGATGGGAGAAAACATTTGCTAATCACATAGCTGATTCTATAGCTAATCATATAGCCGACTGAATGCCAGAAAGTGTAAATGACTCCCACAAGTCAATAACAAAAAGATAAACAGCCTAATCTAAAAATGGGCAAAAGGCTTTAATAGACTTTTCTCATAAGATATACAAATGATTTAATAGGTCATAAAATATGCTCAACATCCTTAATCGTTAGAGAAAGTCACATTAAAACCATGAGATATCACTGCACTCTATGCAGACAGTTTCATTATAAAAAACAAAACAAAACAACAACAACAACAACAAAAAAAAAACCGGGAAGGAACTAAAAGGAAAGAGAAAAAAAAATAAGTTTTCATAAGAATGTGGAGAAATTGGAACGCATACATTGCTGGTGAGAATGTCAAATGGAGCTGCTCTGATAAACAGTTTAGTAATTCTCCATAAATATAAAATCTCCATATGACCCAGCAATTCCCAGCAAGGGTACACTCAAAAGAATTGAAAACAGGGACTAAAACAGATACTTGTATGTAGCATTTTTCGCAAGAGCGAAATGGTGGAAAAAACTCATGCCCCTGAACAGATCAATGGATAAACAAAATGTAATAGATACATGCAATAGACTACTGTGTGACTATAAAAAGGGAATGAAGTTCTGATATATACTACAACATGAGTGAATCTTAAAAACACGATGCTAGATGAAATAAGCCTGATGCAAAAGAATATTGTATGAGTCTGCTCATATGAAATATCTAGAGTAGGCAAATTATTAACTAAATATATTATAAGTTACCAGGGGAAAATGGAGGGGGCAAAAGAAGAGGTATTCCTTAATGTGTGCAGGGTTTCCATTAGGGATAATGAAACATTTTGGCAATAGATAGCAGTGATGGTTGCAGAACATTGCAAATGTCATTAATATCACTGGAACTAACACTTAAAATGTATGAAATGGCAGGTTTTATGTTATATATTTACTTTTACCACAGTAAAGAAAAAGCAACTTTTAGAAATTACCAATATAGCACATGAATAGAAAAATTGAGAAAAAATAAAATGAAAATATTGAAAGATACAGTGAAAGAAGTCAACAGAGTTCAGTAAACATTCAAGCTAAGAATTATAACAAGCAGAAGGAAAGCACATTTTCTTAATCACAAAAAATATATCAAGAGAAACAAAAAATTACCACAAAATGCTTAGCAGGGATATTCTAAAAGCTTTATTTGTGATAGCAGGTATCTAATATCATTTATCATTTTACCGGATATTCCTTAGGGTATAGGAAAACAACCACACAACAATAATAAAATCACAAGCACTGAAAAAAAAAAAACCCTTTTTATTTATATATGGCATAATTTTCTCTGAAGAAAATTCAGAAACGTTTGCAATCAGCTATTAGAATTCATAGCAGGAAAACAATTTTTTTTAATTAAAAGGAGGACTTGAAGTAGCAGATAGAAAACTCAATCCTAAAGCAACAGTATGTAGATAATATGATGTTGGCCGAGGAACAGAGTTGTGCATTCACAGAAACCTGATTTATAAAATGTGATATGGGAGTGCTGGGAGAGGCAAACTGACCTTTTAACAAATTGCTAAATTGATAGGATATCCATACAGAAATAAATATATATGGATCTTGATTATGATATCATTTCATACTAAAAATAATCAATTCCACACATTTTGGATGCTCAAATGTGAAAAGTAAAGAGATAATGTTTTTGGAAAGAAACGTAGATAATTATCTCTGTGATCACAGAGTATAAAAAAGATTTCTTAAGAAAAGTTCCAAGGAATGCCAAATGTAAAGGAAAAGTGTCTAAATTGGGCCACATTAAAATTAGTAACTTGTGTTTATTGAAAAAATCATTAGCAGATTTAGAAATCAGCCAATAGAGTAGATGAGAAAATGAAAAGGATACAGACACACTGTATAGTGAGCACCTGCAAAACAATAAGAAAATTATGAAGAAGCAATGGAAAAAATGAAATATATAAAATTGTGAGAAGACATAAATACAAAAATATGGTCAATTTCAGTAGTTATAAGGGAAATAAAGATTAAAATCTTCATATTATGCATGTCCCACTGTTAACCAGCATATGTAGTGTCTAGAACTCTTAAACTAATGATGAGAATATCAGTTGGTTCAGAAGCTTTTGAGAAAAATTGAGCAGCATCAATTTTCGCCATGGGGAAGGAAGTGGTATGACCCAAGCCTTCCTGCCATAAATAGCAATACTGGACAAAATACATGAGGCAACTGTTTATGGGAATTGGACAATAGACTGCAGAAGAGAGGAATCTTTCTGAGGACATTTCCTGACCATGGCAGAGGAAGGAGGAGCCCCCTCGGACCCTGGTAACCCCACTAATCTAAGATGGCAAATAAGAGGACCTCTGCCAAATAGACTGCAAGTGGCAGGAGGCTGAGTAGAGCACCGTGGAACTGGAAGCCAGATGTCTCTGGGACTGGATGCTGCCAGCCCTGGGCTAACGGTTGGCCAGTGCATGTTCATGACAATACTATGTGAGGCTTCCTGAGTGTGCTTACAAATGGTTGAGACCAGAACAAAGGCTTCAGAAATCAAGCATTGATAGCAATCATTAACGTTACAGCCTCTGCAGAGTGAAGAAATCTCTTTCATACCACATGTTACATTTGAGACACCAGAAAGGCCACAGTTTAGGCTTGAGGACAATGTACCAGATTAAGGAGTGCAAAAGGCTTGCGCTAATAAAGGCTAACATTAGGCCTCAACGAAATCCTCAGGGAATATGAAGTTTGGAGTTTGCACCCTACCAAGTAAACGTTTTGGCATAGACATCTGACTTTTCACAGATCTCCACTAACAAAAATTAAAATCAAGACCACAAAAGTTGTAGATTGTTAGGCAGTAATTGTGTCAATGCCTACAAACATAAAACAGCAACTTTCTTCAATGGAAGAATACTTATTGTTCAAAATGTCTAACACAGTAAGATTTTCTCTATATATAATACAAAAGAAACAAAAAAAGAATTGATAATCAAGAAATAAAAGTAAAACAAAACCCCAGAATTAGACACCCAAACCTTGCATTAAGTACAATAAAAAAGCAGATATTATAAAGATTATAAAGATGTTTGAGGATATAAAGATAAGCGTAATCTTAAAGAATTAACAGGTCAAAAATCTCAGCATAGAAAACGTAAGAAAGAACTAAATAAAAATTTAGAACAGAGTAGTACTAAAAATATTTCACAGGGTGGAGTTAACACAAGATACTTGATAAGAGAAGAAAATGTCTAAAGATAGAACAATATAAATAATACAATCTGCAGAGCAGGGAAAAAGATTTGTGAAAAACGAGCAGATTCTCAGGAATGTGTGGAGCAATGTCACATAGAACGGAGCTCCTCAACGAAAAAAGGAGAAAATAAATGGAAAAATCATGGGAGAAAACTTTTTAATTTTGATGATAAGCATGAATTTAAAAGTTCAAGAATCTCAACAAATCTCGAGCAAAATATTATATATTATATATACATAAGAGAGATCAGAACAGGAAGGAGGCAGAGAAGTAGGGAGAAAGAGAAAGAGGAAGGAAGGAAGACAAAAGAAAAGAAGGAATAAAGGAAGGAAAGAATGAAAGAAGAAAGGAAGGAAGAAATAAAGACAGGAAGGAAAGAAGTAGGGACGTAAGGAAGGAAGGAGAAAAATCTCATCAAAGAACATAATAGTATAACTGCTAAAAACAAAGACAGAAAATGTTAACATCACTCAGGGATGAAAGATACAGTATAATCAGAGAAACAAGTGTGCATCTTTTAAGAGATTTCTTAACAGAAATTATAGAGGCATGGCAGAAAATGAAATAGCATCCTCCTGCATGGATGAATAATTTATTCACTTTTGTTTGTTTATTTATTTATCTAGCAGTGAATATTTGGGTTGTGTCCAGTTCTTGACTAGAACATTTGTCTACAAAACGTTGTAAGAGCATATGGTTTTATTTCTCTTGGGTAAATAATTAGGAGTGGGATGATTGCTCACAGGGTAAGTATAAGTTATCATTTTGAGAAATTGCCCAACTGTTTTACAAAGTGGTTATACTTTTCACAGGTGAGAATTTCAGTTGCTTCACATCCTTGCCAGGACTTGCTATTGTCGGTATTTAAAAATTACACTTGTAAATAGTGTAATTTTACACTATATTGTGGCCTATTATATTTTAATTTGCATGTTTCTAATATATAACTATGTTAAGCATCTTTTCATGTACTTGTTAACCACCTATAACTTTTCTTTTGTGAAATGTCTGTTCAAGTGTGTTGTTTCCTTTATTATTAAACTTTGAGTTTTAGGGTTTCTTCTAGTTTCATTTTGTTTTTTTGTATATGTACAGAACGTGTCCTTTATCATATACTTGAAATGCAAATATATTCTCCATGTGTCTTGTCTTTTATTCTTTTATCAGTACCTTTCAAACAGTAAGTTCTTAATTCTAATAAAGTCCGATTCACCAATTATTGTCTACTATGGATTATTATTTTGGTGGAATATAAGGAAAATTTTTGCCTAACATAAAGGCACAAATATATTCTCCTAGGTTTTCTCCAAGTGGTTTTGTCTTTAGGTTTTGCCTTTAGGTCTATGAGCCATTTAGTTTTTGTAAGTGATGGGAAGAATAAATCACTTTTTAAATTATGAATATCCAATTATGCTAGTACTATTTGTTGAAAAGGCTATACTTTCTCCAACTACTTGCTTTTGACCTCTGCTGAAAATCCAGTGACCATATGTGTGTGTCTTTTCCTGGACTCTGTATTCTGTTTCATATGTATTTATGCTAATATCTCAGTAAAATAATAAAAAAAAAACTAAACAAAAATCAATAAAATGAAAATAAGAAAAAGAACTGAGAAAATTTAAAAAGAAGCAAGTTGGTTGTGGAAATATGGATTAAATTAATAAACACCTAGCAAGAAATGAAAACACAAAGAGATAAAACACAGATTTCCCAAACCAAGACCCAAATAAGACATAGTACAAAAGATCCAACAGATTCTAGAAAGATAATAAGGAAATATCAGAACAATTATATGGCAATAAATTTGTCAGTGTTAAATTTGGCAGTGACAAAATTTACAAATAGTTTTTAAAATAGGAAGTCTTAATAGTTCTTTATGTAGTAAAAACTATGAATGTGTAATCTACCATTTTCTTACAAAGAAGTCTAGGTCTAGACACTTGCACTTTGAATGCAATTAAACATTTTAAGGAAAAATAGCAACAATTTTATGCAAAATCTGTCAGAATATAGAAAAGTCTATGAGATTGCACATTTAAGTGCTCTGGATGCAGGTGTGTAATTGACTAGCCTTCTGCACTGTGAAATCCTTCACTGTACTTGTGGCAAGGTTCTTTCCCATGGGCACTTCCAAACCAGCACCTGAACATGGAAGGGTTGCTGAGGGAGACGCATTGCCAGGAGACTCCAAGATTCTATGATGGAGGGCAAGGCCCCAATGTCCTCAGTGAAGCTCTTTAGAATGTCACCATAGTCTAAGAAGCTTTCCCTCATTGTCCTTCCTTTTTCACTCTTCCCCACTGAAACTCAGACATTCATTGCAGTCTGATGGCTCTCCCAAACTCTCCCTGATTTCTCAACATTTTCTCTCACAGGCATTTCCCCTAATAAACTGCTTGTGTGTTTAATCCCTTCTTCTTCTTGCCTTAAAGAGGCTAAAACACTAGGACTAAAATGGGTGATACTAGGAGTGGTCTGAGGAAGCAGGGGTAGTTGTGTGCTGACAACCTGGGCTCATTTATTGCCTAGCAGACAAAGAGGACAGTGCCATGTCTGGTAAATGGGAAAGAGACGGTCCCTGGAACAATTTGGTGGTTTCACTGAAAATGAACTGGGAAAATATCCTAGTGGAGAATATTGTGGCAGGTAAGATAATTTTTACTTGAAAAATTACCCAAGGAACACAGGCAGAAAGAGCAGAATTGTGTGGGCTTTGCCAGGTAGTATGAATGCCCTGAAGGAAAACTGGGAGACATTGAAGGCTGCTAAGAACAATGGCTAAGTGTGGAAGCTACAGGGCATCAGTAGCAACTCACAAACAGCCTCTGTTCCCTGCATATGACAGGCAGAGACAGCTGGGCAGCATGCAGTCACCTCACAGTTAGGGTTTCAGGGCTCGGGATATTTGAATTTCCAGCCATGACAGGAGCGTTATGAACACAGCAGGGACTAGGCGGGAAACCTGAAACCCTAAAACTTGGGCAACTTGGATGGATGTACCCTGGGTGTTGACTCTGCAGTTCCCCTCTGGATCCCTAGGAAGTGCAGAGGCAACCCCACTCACCTAGGAGGAGCTGGCACTACCACTGTGATGGTAGGGGCATGCTGACAAAAACAGGAACAGGAAATTTTAGCCATCGACACTCACAGCTACTGCAAACACAGGCTCAACTCTAGTCAGATAAACATAAAATCCCACAAGCAGCCTATGTACTCCAGTTTCTTTTATATAGTACATCACTTCCAGATTTCAACAAAAATTCCAACAATGCTATAAAAGAAAAAACACAGTTTGAAGAGATGGTAAGCATCAGAACAAGGCTCAGATATGATAGAGATGTTAATGTTATAAGACCAGATATTGAGAACAACTATGATTACTATGTTAAAGGCTTTAATGAATAACATAGACAGCATGCAAGAGCAGACGGTCAGTGAAGCAGAGACACAGAAACTCTAAGAAAAAATCAAAAGCCAATGTGAGAGATCAAAAGCACTGCAACATAAATGAAGAATGCCTTCCATTCAAAAATGTGCAAAGAACCCTTACAACTCAACAATAAGAATACAAACAACTGAAGAAAAACATGAGCCAAAGACAATGACAGGCACCCCATCAGAGAACATATACAGATGGCAGATAAGCATATGAAGAGGCAGTCAACATCATATGCCACCAGGAAAATGCAAATTAAAATCAGAATGAAACTGGAAGCCATTAGCTTAAGTAGAAGAACTCAGAAACAGAGAGTCAAATAGCATATGTTCTAACTTATAACAGGGAGCTAAACAATGTGTGCCCTTGCACATATGGAGTGAAATAATGGACACTGGAGACTAGGAAGTGTGGGGACAGGTGAGGGATGAGAAATTACCTAAAGGCTACAATGTACCCTATTAGGGTGATGGTTACACCAAACGCCCAGACTTCACCAATATGCCACTTATACCCTATCCATGTAGCAAAATGACACTTATACCCCCTAAATCTATAAGTATAAAAAAAGTTAAAAGAATGAGATACCACTACACATCAGTTAGAATAGCCCAAATCCAGAACACTGATGACACCAAATGCTGGCAAGAATGTGGAGCCACAGGAATGTTCATTCATTGCTGGTGGGAATGAAAACTGTTCAGTCACTTTGGAAAACAGTTCAGCAGTTTCTTCCATAGCTAAACACAACCTTACCATAGGATCTAGCAATCATGCTCCTTGATATTTGACCAAAAGAACTGAAAAGTTATTTCCATGATACAGGCAGGAGGCACAGAACTCTCCTATATAGTTAGGGGAGGGTCCTTGAAGAACCTGTGACCCACCCAGGTCATTATGCACAGGGGGCTTGCCTAAACATACCCACAGTGAAAAATTCCATCCCTTAACATATGCGTAGTTAGGGAAATAAATCAACGTGGAGTGACTCAGACTAAGGGCCCACATGTGCACCAGAAGGATGGGGTGAAGTCACCAGGAATTTGCTCCTTATGCAAAAGAGGAGCCTGGCCTCTTCAGCTCGTGTGTGGAAGTCCTGGTACTTCATTCTGAGGGGGAAATCTGCTTGGAAAACTCCTATCTTTGTTGAGAGCTTTCCTTTCGCCTAATAAATTCCATTCTCCTCACCCTTCACTGTGTCTTTGTGCCTAATTTTTCCTAGTCATGAGACAAGAACCTGGATTTAGCTGAACTAAGGAGCAAAAATCCTGCATCATCCATGCAAAAATCTGCACTTGGATATTAATTGCTGCTTTATTCACAATTGCCAAAACCTGGAAGCAATCAGGATGTCCTTCAGTAGGTAAACAGATAAACTGCTACATCCAGATAAGTGGATATTATCTGGCAGTAAATGAAAATAATCTATCAAACCATGAAAAGTCACGAAAGAAACATTTAAGCCCATGTTACTAAGTTAAAAAAAATAAAACAATGTAAAAAGCTACATACTATAGGAGTCCAGTTATATGACATTCTGGAAAAGCCAAAACTATGGAGATAGTAAAAGAATCAGTGATTGCCAGAGGTTGGGGGTCAGTGAGGGATGAATAGGTAGAGCACAGAGGATTTTTAGGGCAGCGATATTATTCTGTACAATACTCTGATGGTTGAGATATGTCATTACACATTGTCAAAAGTCAGAATATGCAACACCAAGAGTAAACCCTAGTATAAACTATAGAGCTTTAGTTGATAATCTATCAACATTGCCTCATAAATTGTAACTAATGTAACATACAAATTCATGATTTTAATAAAAAAGGAAACTGGGGGAAACACAAGTTGAATTGAAATTGTCTGTATTTTCTACTCATTTTTTTCCTGTAAACCTAAAACTGCTTTTAAAATAATTTTTAAAAGCATGTAAAAGCCATCTTAGCTCACAGGTCATACAAAAGCAGGTGGTGGACCAGATTTGGTCCTGTTGTAGATCCTGGTAGACTTTGGCAAAGAGGCTTTGGGACCAGATGGAGTCTCCTTACTAGAGTACTTTAATAATGTCAGGTACAGGGTCTGTGGCCATTAATTTAGCAAATGTTCTCCTTTCTGTTTCAATTAGAAAAGATGATTCAAAGTGATTTTTATCCATGCGAGATGAAAACCATTGTTCATTTAACTCAGGGCTAGATTTAGTCTTCTACTGGCATCATAATGTAGTGTGAAGTGTTTGGGCCATCTGGTCTTCCCAAAGGCAGATCTCAGATCCATTGTATTGACAGCATCCTGCTGATTGTATAAAAGGAACAAGATCTGAATAGCACCCTGGAGGCCCTGGTGAAAAACATGTGCCCAGTGGGTAGAGATAAACCCTTCAAGGATTTGAGAACTCACTTCATCAATGAAGATTTAAGGGCCCTCGGGGTCAGGGGTATGCCAGAACAGCCCCTTCCACAGTAAAAGACAATGTGTTGTATCTTGTACCCTTAACATAAAGAAGAAAGTGCACTATGGCAGGGCTTTGTGGATTCTAGGGGCAGCACATTGTATCTCTAGAAATATTGCTCTGGTCATAGAGGGCTGCCAGCCTTGTGTGGGACGTGGAGGAAGGAAGGGCATTGTTGATGCCATCTGCTCCTCGGGCCATATGACCTGGCCAGCACTATGGCATTGGAGGCCTCACTGTAAGAGGATAGCAGAGTGGACTTTACTTACGCCCCAGTGGGAGAGTCATAGTGCAGGCCCAGATTCTAGGCATTACATCCATCCAGCATTACATGCTTCAAAAAATATCTTTGGGTGGGTTCCTGGGCCCTGGTGTGTATGGGTCACTTGACCATGTAGTACTATGTACTCATGCATCTAGAACTGCCCATTTCGAGCGGGGTTCTGACAAACCTGGTAAGTTGTCAGGCCCAGAAGCAGTCCATTTTAAGTGAAAGATGGAATATCCCAAATGTATGCAGGCAGAGTGCATGGACACACTGCACGAACGACAGACCTTCTACCTCACTGCCCCTAGCCTAGCTAATATCTGTGGATGTATAGGGTAGAGTTCTCACACAGTAGGCCAGAAGAGAAGGAAAGAACCCTGCACTTGGTTTGAAGATGGGTCGACTTGCGTGCAGGTGTAAACTGAAAATAGATAGGGATGCATTGTTGACACATGCAGAAGTGACCTTGAAAAATGGAAGGGGGACACCTTCTCATGGGAAGAACTGTGAGCAATGCACCTGATCATACACTTTTGTGGAAAGTGAAGTGGCAGAAGATAAGGTTCCATGGAGATTTCTGGACAATAGTCAATTACCTGGCCATGTGATGATGTGATGAGCGGCTTGCAAAAAAAAGAAAAATGCTAGGGAACAAAGGAGTCTGGGATAAAGGAATGTGGAGGATATAAGATGGGAGGTGAGGCACAAAGGGGTAAAGTGCTCATATCCTTTCCAGTATGTTTGCTAGAAAGCATCAGCCATGGAACAGGCACTGAATGACCAAATGGACACTATAACCCCGCCAGCTGATGTTAGCCAGCCTTTATTGTCACTCTTGCCAGGGCTGGCACTATGTACACATGAGCTGAGCACAAGGATGGAGTTGCATGTGCACCCAGCCTAGTGCTGCCCTGAATGTTAACCTTCCTGCAACAGAGACCAACATCGGGTCTCCAGTGTGACACAGCTCTTGAGGACACCAGCTAGCCTCCTGATAGTACGTTAGCTACATTGAGCTGGGGTCACATTCCTCCTCAAAAGGACATATAGACACCAGCTCCATGGGCTTCCTCCCGTTTTTTCTTACATATATTTTCCATAGTACATTTCTCTACTGTTGAGAACTGTCTTGATGCCTTTACTCCTCAGAGACCCTGAACTAACAAAACAGGGGAGAAAATAACCCATCCCAGCATATTTTAATGAAGTCAGCAAAGCCCTGACTCCAAACCCTGACAGACACATTACAAGGAATGAGAAGCACAGGATGATATTTTTACAAACATATAATCAAATATCATGAACAAAATCTTACCAAATTAAATCAGACAATATAAAAATAGAAAAATCCATCAAAATTTAGTGAGGTTTATTTCAACAACACAAGGTTTGTTCAACATTGGAAATCAATAAAAATAATATCCCACAGTAGCACAGTAAAAAAGAAAAAACATATGATCAACCCAACAATGAAAAAAATCATTTGACTAAATTCAGTAGTCATTCAGGATAAAAAGTGCTCAGTGCATTAAGAGAACTTCCTCAAGTTGATGAAGGGCAGGTACTAAAATCTACAAGTCACATAATATTTAATGTTGAAACACTGAGCACTTTTACCCCAACAGTGAAAATAAGGTGACAATGCCCACTCTTGTCCCTGTCCAGCACTGTCAAGGAAGACAAAGTATACAAGGATAGAGCTTAGAAAACAGGAAGAAAAATTTCATTAACAGATGACATGATTGTCGACATAGAAAATCTTAAGGAATTGAGAGAAAAAAGAAAAACACCATAGAATGATAAAGCAATTTAGCAAGTAGGAACTTACATTGTGAAAATAGCAAATTCAATTATATCTATATACCAGCAACAACAAATAAGAAAATTAAATTTTAAAAGATGCCATTTACAAGAGCATGAAAAAGTCTACCCTAGTAGACATCAATTTTGTAAAATTTTGTACATCTCTACTCTGGAAACATGAATAAAAATATCTAAATTTAAAAAGGATGTATGTCATGTTCATAGATTAGAAGACTCAATATTGTTGAACTGTCTAATGTACCAAAGTTTATTTAAAAATATTATTTATTTAAAAAGTATTATTTATTTGAATATTATTTATTTTAAAATCAATCAAAATCAATATGCTGGAATGGATTCTTTTCTCCCCTGTTTTGTTAGTTCAGGGCCTCTGAGAAGTAAAGGCATCAAGACACTTCTCAACAGAAGATAAATGTATTATGGAAAATATATGTAAGAAAAAATGGGAGGAAGCTGGTGGAGCTGGCATCTACATGTCCTTTTGAGGAGGAATGTGACCCCAGCTCAATGTAGCTAACTTACCATCAGGATTTATTTCATCAAAATCCTTGCATGCTTTTTTTCTTTTTATGGTTTTATTTTTTGCTAAAAGTTCACAGTATTATTCTTCATGAAAGGACCTGAAATTAATCCCTAGAAAATAAGTTTGAAAAACAAGAATTAAGTTGGAGGACTTACACTTACTGATTTCAAGAACTTTCTAAAGCTACAATAATGAAGAGACTCAAATAGCGATGTAAAGATAAATGCATTTTTCAATGGAGCAGAATACACAGTCCAGAAATAGATCTGAACATATACTATTGATTTTTCTCAAAAGAGCCAAGATAATTCAACAGAGAGAAGTGATATTATTCTATATAATACTCTTTTCTTAAAATGTGTTAACAATTTCTTATAAAACTAAACATTCAGTTGCCATCTGACCTATTATATCCATTCTGAGGTGTTTAATGAAGACAAATGGAAACGTATGTCTAAAAAGAGACTTGGGCATGAAAATGCATAAAGACTTCATTCATAAAACCCCAAATTTGGAGTAAGTCCGGTGGGCATATGTGGATACCCAGGTGAATAAACACACAGTGGCATAGCCCTGCTGTGAAATGCTGCTCAGCAATGAGAAGTAACAAAACACTGATATGAGCAACATGAATGGTGCTCTAAAACTTTATGTTGTGTAAAAGAAGCCAGGCACAACAGAGGATGTACAAAATTGCATATTTGTGTTGTGTTTCTGGCAGGCAAACTAATACATTATGGTTGAGAACAGAGCAGTGGTTTCCGGGGCTAGGCATAGCTGTGATTACTGAAAGAGTCAGGAGGAAAGTTTCTGGGATCACAGAAATGTTTGTCATTGTAATGGAAGTTGTGTTTATAGGATGTATATATTTTTCATAATCAATGAAAATGCACACAAAATGCTTGAATTATAATTGTATGAAAATTTAACATCAATCAAGTTGAACATTTGAAAAATAACTGAACATATGTACTCAATATTTCCCAGCAATTTATTCATGGGTAATTACATATTCTATAATATTTGTATTATTTCTACACAGAATACTTCCAAACTGGAAACTACTAAAATGCACATTAACAGTAGCATGTAATCTATTGTATATCATGGTGACTATAAGTAATAAAAAAGTATTGTATACTTGAAAATTGCTAAGAGAGTAGATTTTAAGTGTTCTGACCATACACACACACATGCACACACACACACACAAGTATGCAACGCTGAAATGAACATGGGAATGCAGAAATCTCTTTGGCCTATTGTTGAAATACTGATTTCAGTTCCTCTGGATATACCCAATTTTGTATAATTTCATAACAATTGTTTTACACATTGATACCCAGAAGTGGGATTGCTAGATCACATGGTAGTTCTATTTTTTTGTTGTTGTTTTTCAAGGAACTCCCATACTATTTTCAAAAATGGCTATACTAATTTACATTCCTACCAACAGTATTCAAGTTTTCACTTGAAAAAGTTCCGTTTTCACTACATCCTCACCAACATTTATCATTCTTCTTTTTGATAATAGCCATTCTTACAGGTGTGAGATGATATATAACTGTGGTTTTAATTTACATTTTCTTGATGATTAGTGATATTGAGTCTTTTTTCATACAACTGTTGGCCATTTTCATGTTTCTTTTGAGAAGTGTCTGCTTAGATTCTTGCCATTTTTTATTGGGGTTTTCGTTTTCTTGATTGACTTGTTTGAACTCCTTGTATCTTTGCATTACTAGCTCCTTACCAGATGTATGGTTTGCAAATATTTTTTTCCCAATTCATAAGCTGTTTATTCACTCTGTTAACTGTTTCCTGTGCTGTGCAGAACCTTTTTAATTTGGCATAATCCCACTTGTCTGTATTTGCTCTTGTTGCCTGTGCTTTTAGAGTCCTATCCAAGAAATCATTGCCCAGACCAATGTCTTAACTTTTCCTCCATGCTACATTTTCATATTCATCACAGCACTATTCACAGCAGCCAAGATATGGAAGCACCTAAATGTCCACTGATAGACAAAATGTGAGCTATATCTATATATGCAATGGAGTACCATACAGCCTTTAGTAAGTAGGAAATTTTGTTCTTTTTGACAACACGGATGGAACTGGAGGATTTTATGTTAAGTGAAAATAAGCTAGGCACACAAAGACAAATACTGTATGTACTCACTTATATGCAGCTCACATAAAAGTTGATTTCATAGAAACAGAGAATAGAAAAGTGGTTATCAGAGGCTAGGAAGGGGGTAGGGATGAGGAGAGGATAGAGACTGATCAAAGAGAACAAAGTTTCAGTTAGACTGGAGGAAGAAGTTTTAGTAATTTACTGCACTGCATGGTGACCACAGCTAATAATAACACATTGTATATTTCAAAACTGCTAAAAGAATAGGTTTTTAGTGTTCTCACCAAAAAAAATAAGTTTATGAGGTGACAGATATATTAGCTTGATTCTTTCTACAATGTATATGTAAATAAAAACATCACATTATACCCCATAAATATATGCAACTGTTATTTGTCAATTAAAAATACATTTTAAAAGTATGGCAGATAATGATTGTTAAGTAATTTTATTTAGCCATTTCACAATATATACATATACTAAATCATCATGTTGTACACTAAAAATATATACATTTTTAAATTTAAAAATAAAAAATACATAAAGGCAGTAGAAAGTATTAATAAATTGTGGTATATCCAACCAATGGTGTACTATGACACAATGAGCATGACTGAATTACTGCTACTTGCAGTAGCATTGATGATTATCACAAGCATCATGTTGACTGACAATTTACACACTAACTTGTATACACTGTATTATTGCAATTTATGAAGTATGAAAATTATTAAATTAATAAAATTCAGAATAGTGACTATATTTGGAGTAGTGACTGGAATAAAAAGTGAAGGGGCCTCCAGGATACAGATAATATTCCAATATTTCAGTACAGATTTCACCTTTCCCCAGCCCCTTCTCAAATTACATTTTCAATACTGCCTTCTTTGTCACATTAGTCACTGTGTCCTTCCTGTTTGCACTTTCTTTCTTATTTCATGAAAACTATAAAACTGGTGCTAAAAAGTCGTGTAAGCAATGATGCTGCTTTGAGGATATGTTTCAATATTTTGCATTTTGTTTCATCTGTTCGATAAAATTAAAAAGTCTGTGGCTAGAAATCAAGTTTCTTATTATTTTATTCCCAGAGTACTCAACATAGTATGAAGTACCCAGTAATGGTGCAGAATGGAAGAATTAACACTGGGTTATCCCTACTCTGTTGTCAGCAGGGCCTAGTGGAGTATGGAGCCCCCACCTCCCTAAGACATAAATCAGGCAAAATGTGGGGTGAGAGGTAGGGCTCTTCATGGCCTGCTTCCTCTCTCCACTCTCTTGGTATCAGACGGGCCTGGAGGGAGCTTAGGTTATGCCTTCACAAGGAAGCCACAGGGGTGTGACAGCCCTCTCTGTTCTCTTCTCCCAGGAGGCAGAGGGAAAGAACACAGAGACAGCTTAACACAAAGCGATCTTACACCCTCACTTAGAGACCACAAGACAGTGAGAGCAGGAGCCCCACTTTAAGCTGCTCTCACTCCAGCTGTTTGCAATGAAGCCATGTGAGTCAGTACCCACATTTTCTGTGATGATGTCAGTGTTGACAGAGAGACACAGAATTTCTAGGCAGACGGGGTGGGTCCTGGTGAAACCCCACCCTTAAGCCAAAAAGCCTGAAACCCATGGCCCAAAGTGAGAACTTCCATCTCTGTTTGCCCGCTTTCTACTGATTGGGTCTTTCTAAATAATGTCTTTTAACCAATAAAATAATGTCTTTTCCAAAACTACCTATGGTCGACCCCACCTCCCAATCCTGTGCCTATAAAGACCTCTGACTCAGTCAACAAAGGGGAAAAAGCAGCTTGACTAGAGAAAGGCAAATTGACTTCAGAGGACAGTTGGACTTCAGAGGGGAGGTGGCTTAAATTCAGAAAGATGGCTTCACTTCAGGGAAGAGCCAGCCAGAGATGGCCAGACTTCAGGGGCAGATTACCTGTCTGTCCCATTCCCTTTCCAGCTCTCTTCTCCACTGAGAGCCATCTCCATCGCTTAACAAATTTATTTGCTTTCACCATCCTTCAAGTTTCCAAACAACCTCATTCTTCTTGGATGCCAGACAAGAGTTTGGGACCCACTGAACGTGAGTATCCAGAGAAAGCTGTCACACTGGCTCTTTGCCCTTGCTGGTGGGAGGGCAGCCATCCCATAAGATCAGGCAAGGGCCCCCCGAGCTGATAACGTACAGCTGTCCATGGATGGCAGAGCTAAGAAAGCATTGTAATATTCCTTCTGGTGCTTCAGGGTTTGCAGGCACCCCAACCTGGGCACGGCCATGGAGCTTGCTCATTTGCTCCCTCCCACAAGGGGTTGAGTGTGGCAGTCTGAGTAAATGGGGCACCTCCTCTGAAAGGGGAGAAAAATCCTGCATCAGCGTGATCCAGTTTGAAGATGAAAACAAGCACATCCATCTAGACCTTGTGCTAAAAGGAAAATTAAATAGGACTCAAAGTCTTCTAACATGGAATTAAAAATGTCCAGAATACAATTTAAAAATCACTTATAATACCCAGAACATGGACAATAACAATAAGAATGACAAAAGCCAATCACCAGATAACAACACAGAGATAAGCCAGATACCGAAATTAGTTGACAAAGATGTTAAAACAGCTAAAGATACAAATACAATTCAATGAGGAAAGAACAGACTTTCTAGCAAGTGGTTCTGGAACAACTGGATAGCTACAAGAAAAAAATAAACTTCACCTCTTATACAGAAAGAACTCAGAATGAATCATAGGTCATCAGTGTCAGAACTAAACCTATGAAACACACAGAAAAAAAGATTATGAATAAATTTTTACAACTTTATTTATTTATTTATTTATTTATTTATTTATTTTTTTTTTTTTTGAGATGGAGTCTGGCTCTGTCGATTAAACATGACACCCAAAGCACAGTGAAAAAAGGGAAAAAAACAGATAAATTGGACTTTATTAAATGAAAAACATGTGTGTTTCAAAAGACACCATTAAAAAGTGAAAAGACAGCTCACAAAAATGGAACAAAAATTGTACATCGTTTATAGATAAGGTCCTTGTATTCAGAATATCCTGAATAAATAAGGAATTCTTACATCTAGACAGTAAGATAAATAACACAAATAAAAGTGGGCAAATGACTTGAATATCCATTTCTCAAAAGAAAATATACAAATGATCTTTAAGTACATGAAAAAATGTTCAATATCACTATTAGGAACATGCAAATCAAAACCATCCTGATATACAACTTGATATTAAGTAGAGTGGCTAAAACCTATAGTAGAAAGACAATAACAGGTGTTGTTGAGTATGATGAGAAATTGGAATACTCATACTTTGCAGTATAACTTTTTTTTAGCCTACAAACTATGAACAAGGCAGGGAATAGACTTTAAAGAACTGGTCCAGTAAAATTAATAACCACATAAACACCAACTATGGCAACAGAAAAGAGAAACAGCAACACAGCCCAGAAAAGACAGGAGATCTGATTACCAGTGCTGATCCACTATATTATTTAAAACATCCAGATTTTAATAAAAAGTGTTGTTTGATTCCATTTTTATGGAATGTCCACAATAGGAAACAAAAACTAAATGAGTAGTGGGCTAGGGCTGGAGCTGGTGGGTGAGTGGGGTGGGGAGGATAAAGAGAATTATGCATAAATTTTAGGGTGATAAAAATATTCTAAGATTAGGTTGCAGTGGTAGTTGAATAGCTCCGTTACTATATTAAAATTATTTAGTTGTATTTTAATATAAGTAAGCTTTTTGATATTAAAAATTATACTTCAATAAAGCTGTAGAACACATAAATGAAAATTACGGAACTGAAAATAATGAAATAAAAACTAAAACTAGTTGTTTTATAGCTACAAAAACTTTCACTGCATGATCTCAAGATTAGAGTGGAGATTACAGAAATAGAATTAGCAAATGTATGGACAAATACATTTATTTAATCTGATTGAGAGAGACAAAATAGGTTATTTTTTAAATGATAAAGAACAGAATCTCAGAGACCTTTCAGGTAATAGCACTACAGATAATTTTCTAGCATTTTTGGCATCACAGAAGGAGAAGAGAAACAGAACGCTACTTAAAAAAAAAAAAAAAAAAAAAAATGAAGAGCCAGACACAGTGGCTCACGCCTGTAATACCAGCACTTTGGGAGGCTGAGGCGGGCGGATCACAAAATCAGGACATCAAGACCATCCTGGTTAACATGGTGAAACCCCGTCTCTACTAAAAATATAAAAAATTAGCCGGCCGTGGTGGTGGGCACCTGTAGTCCCAGCTACTCGGGAGGCTGAGGCAGGAGAAAGGTGTGAACCAGAGAGGTGGAGCTAGCAGTGATCCGAGATCGCGCCACTGCACTCCAGCCTGGGTGACAGAGCGAGACTCCGTCTCCCACCCACCCCCCCCCCAAAAAAAAATGGATTCAGAGTATATTTTCTGAATGCAATGAAATCAAACTAAAAATCTATGGAAGAAAGACAACAGGAAAATCTCCATACAATAGGCGATCAAGCAACAGACTTCTAGACAGACCGTGGGTCAAAAAGAAAGTCTCAAAGTAAACTTTAAAAATGCAAATAATCAGTTGGAAATGAAAATGTAAGATATCAAAACATGTCTGATGTATAATTTAAGCTCCTATCTGCTTTAAGAAACCAGAAAAACAAGGACAAAATGAATCCAAAACATTTTACACTAATAGTAATCCTGTGAAAATGAAAATTAAATATATAATGTCATTTATAATTTCTCCAAAGAAAATTAAGTACATAGGTGTAAACAATACAGCACGTACAGGAACTATACGTTGCACATATGTACAACTGTATGTTGAAAATCATAAAATGTTGATGAAAGAAATTTGTTTAAAGTCTTAAGTAAATAGAGACATTCCATGTTCATTGATTAGAAGACTCAGCATAGCCCAGTGTGATAGACATGTTTAATATCAGCAACGTTGGTGCATTATCAATATGCCAGTAAGATTTTTTTAAAGGTAAACATATTTATCCGAAAATATATATGGAAATACAAAGGGAGAGCTCTGGAATAACTAAAACAATATTGCAAAAGACGAATACAGCGTAAAGAGTCACTGTACTCAATACTAAATCCTACATTTAGCTAAAATCATCAAAATAGTATGGTATTGCAAAGGGATAGTCATATATATATGCAGACATATATATATATATAGACATATATATACACATATTCAGATCAATGAAACGGAATCCAGAACCTAGAAATAGCCCCATATAAAGACAACCAACAGAATTTTGACAGTGGTAAGAAAATCATCAATGGAGACATGGCAGCCTTTTCATCAAATGATGTTAGAGCAGTTGGACATCCATAGGCAAAAAATATAAACCACAACACTTATATTCACACCCCAACCAAATTAAAAAAATCACAGTTTTGATGTAAAATATAAAAATCTATAACATTTAGGAAAAACACAGAAGTTCTTCAGGAATCTAGGTCTATTCAGAATTCTTAAATTTGACATCAAAGGAATAATCTATAAAGAAAAAAGATGATAAGTTAGACTTTAATAAAGTTAAACACTTTTGTTTTCCAAAAGCCCCTGTTAGGATGCTAGATGTTGAACTACAGAGTTAGATTTGTTTCTCGTTGTTAATATTCTTTATTAATTTTGCTTTTTTCAAAAATTTATAGAATAGCAAATTTTCTAAACATTTTTGCTTTTACTTGCTCTATTTCCCATATCTTGTAAACGCCATCTAGATTTGCTGCTGTTCTTGTTTGATTGCTGCTTGCAAAAGAATTTTTGGAATGTAAAACGTTTACAGTTTTCCATGCCTTAGGATATATTTGTTTTGCCTTTCTATTTAAAGTTTATGTTAGCTCAGCATAAAAATATAAATTTGGAGTTGTTTTCCTTCAATTGAAAATATAACTTTATTCTCAGTTGTTATTTTGTCAGATATTTCCTCCTATTTTTGTGTCTTTATGAGACGAGTACTAAAAAAGATGCTGACATCCTGTTTCTATCTTCATAGTTCTTTTCCTTTCTTATTTCGTTTCTCCTTGATATCTTTTAATTAATGTTTCTACCTAACTTCTCAGCTTTTTTAATGCATTCCTCCATTTTGTTCATTCTGCTTCATACAAAAGAGTTATTCTATATATTGTCTTTCTCTTGATACTAGTTATACTCGTGAGATGACTCATTACTCCTCTCTGATGGGGCATGATTCTTGGGGGCACTATCACCTGAGCTGATGTGACAGCCCAAGTCCTAGTGATCTACTTGATGTATTTGGGGCATAGTGAATGAGGAGGAACACATCCAAGGGCAGGATGTGGCATTAAAATCAGCAGCTTCTTATTGTCCTTTCTGTATGGAAGACAACGAGGTTAGCAAAAAAGAGCAGGGGATATTACAAGATAAAATTTTCTTACCACTTTACAAGGATTTTGACTTTGTACTGTTGAAATGCAAGAGGATTTTCTTATCTGTAAATATCAGCACTTAGTTTTGCTCGACTGTGTCTACAACATTTTATCACTGGAATAATGAAATTCTTATTCTGTACACACGTACTTTATATGACCCTTCATATCTGAGTTATTTACCACACAAAATAAGTCAGAAAAAATAGAACTGCCAAATCTGATTTTCTGTAAATATGATGTGGGAGATAAATTAGAAGATAGAAAATGTATGCTTTATAACATTTCCAAGTTCATTTTTCTTTCTTATGTTTCTAGCTAGTTTGTTAAATCATCCACAGAAGAGGCAACCCTGATCAGTCTGAAGGCAGGATCATAGCCCAAAAACCCAGGAGCGATTTTCCTGCATGCACAATATAAACAGACATGAAAACATTTCAAATAGAAAATATAATTATTCTTTTGATTTTTGTTATAATACTGTTATAAAAAGGTATGCTACCATGGTTACATTAAATATACCTTTTTCTGTTTTGTTATCTTAAATGACTTCTCTTTTCAGGTTTTCTGAACCTGAGATACTTAGGTTTCAGCACTAGCTTCTCTCTTTATTTCTCTTCGTATATCTACCAGGCCTGTGAGATTTTGTCAATTTAGGGATGTATGAAGGACACTCTACATAATATAAAAGAGGTATGCACGAGGAGAGAGGCATGCCACATATAATATTAAAACAAAGAAGCAAACAAAAAAACAAGAGACAGAGAAGCAACATAACCAAGTGTACAACAGCAGAGATTTACAGTTCTATTCTGAAGTTTATTTATTCAACCAAAATCTGCTGAACATTAAAAATCTACCAAACAGGTTTTCCCTCATGGAGTTAATTTTTCTTAATCATTTGGACACAAAAATCCACTAAATGTGAAGTTCTGTGTGTGTGTGTGTGTGTGTGTTTCCTTTGTCAACTAAGAGTTAATAATGCAAAAAGGAACAATGGAAATTCACTGTTATTGTAGAATCCGAGGGAGTTAATCTAAATAGCTTAGCACAATGTTTTTAAACAATGTTTTATAGTGGATTGCAACAAAAAAGGTTTTATTTTTTAAATAAAAAAACAGCGAAAGAAAAGTAGTAAATTTCACAATGTTATAATAAGTTAAAATCAAGTTTTCCTGTTATATGTATGTTTGTTTATATTAATAGGCAATAAGTACATCCGCAAGTAAGTGTACTGCAGTTATAGCAAACTAGCACCAAAGTCACTGAATGGCAAGCTATGGTACATGTTATGCTGCATTTGAATTTCAAGTGTAAAATCTTTTAAGGAGGATTATTTCCTCTTTCTATTATTGTTATAATTCTGATTATTATATCTGTTGCAATATATCATCTTTTATATGCAGTAAGCAAGCAATCTTACAGAGCCTTTACTACTAATGCAAATCTATTAATCACAGTTACATATCATCAGTAATTCTGAAAATGTTAACAAACTGAATCAACAATATTAATTTATAAGGATATTCCTAAATGTGAGACAAAACAATTTAAAAGATATCTAAAATAATTAAGTGAAATATTAGTACATGCTACTGGAAAGCATATGGATATCACAATGTGATGATAAGAAAATGTTGATACAAATGACCCATATGTTCTTATAGTACTTTTGGCTCTGTAACATCTACAAAAGTGTTCAAATGCTGATAATTTCAAATATTTAATAATATTGAGCATTTACTGTAAGTCAGACAATAATCAGTATTTATATGGATTATTTTACTTAATACACAGCTTATGAAATTGGTATTATTTGTGTGCTAATTCAGATGAAGTGGCTGGTATGGCATACATTGAGACATACAGAAAAAATACGTATATACTATATGATCTAAAGCTGTACACTACAATATCCTCTCTTATAATAATCTCAAATATCTTTTATAGATTTAAAGATACAGAAATCTACAGGTATAAATTTTTCCTAAAAAGGACCAAATAATAAATAATTTATGCCTTTTGGACAATGTCAGTTTCTGTTGAAAAAATTTCTGTTTTCTGCTTTTTAAATAATTTTTTAAACTGTAAAAACTGTTCTTGACTCATGGGTCATATAAAAATAAAGGTCATGGGCTGGATTTAGTACAAAGGCAATAGTTTACTGACCCCTAAGACAGAAGGCAGTAAACCCCTACTGTGTAGAGAAATATCATACTGCAAAGAAAAAATTTTGGCATTTATCACCATCGTAAAATTACTTCTAAAATGGGAACTAGTAAAGAGTCAGAATGATTTAGCACAATCTTAAGATTCTCGCTTCTGATCAAGGTGAAGTTAAAGGGCTTAGCTATACCTGGCCACCTGAAACAACTGAAAAGCCATACAAGAGATACAAAATACTAGTTTTTCAATATATTGAACATAAAACAAGGAAGGTTAATTACCCTTGAGAATATGGGAATCTACGTGTTTGTGTTGAGCACTATGATTGCAGCTACTGCCTAGAGAAAGTTTCTAGCCTGGGATGCAGAGGTCATAATAGTATTGTGTGAGCCTCTGCTACTCTTCCTTCTAAGATGCAGGAAGGGGAAACCCTGGTGAAAGTGAGAGTCTCTTGCTAGACTTATAGGCCCAGGCACCACCAAGGAGAGAGCTAGAAAGAAAGCTAGCCCTGGAGATCTGCAGAGTCATCCCCACTCCCCACCCACACCACTCCCCCTTGCTAAGTGTTCAACTGAGGAATGATCAACTGAAGGAATGCATATGAGGAAGCCACCTGAAGTCAGAGAAAGAACACTCCAAGAGGATTAGAAGGAGCAATAGCAGGGGCTCACAGGACTATCGTAACTCCTGTTCCTAGCAGCCAGAGTGGAAAACCTCATCATTTATGATGCATGAGGTAAAGCTGACCTCAGCAAATTTTTTCTCTACAGAGCCAGAGACTAAATATATTAGGCTTTGAGGACCACATGTAGTATTTTATTTTATACAAGGCTTTAAAAATGTAAAAATCATTTTAGCTCATAGGCTATAGAAACAAACATAAGCCAAATCATCAAGAACATTTGGAGAAATACAAAAATACCCAGCACCTCCCAAAATTAAATCAACAATATCTGGGATGCAAGCAAAAATGACTAAGCATATATCATCCAAAAGACCACCAGGATGACTAAACAGTAGAAAGGAAAACTTTATTGGAAACAATAGTTTACAAACCAGGAAGAGACAGTATCTTGCATGGATTGAAAGTGCTATCTCTTCACAGAGGGAAGGGACAGGTTGAGTGTTATGCCTCATAGAGTTCATATTATACAATCGAGTCATACATATTTTGTAGGTAAGGAGAAAAACTATATATTTATGAGAGGAACTGAGTGCATGTGCAATGAGTAAACATGTATGTAATATACATTCCATGTTCACTTTGGGGCAGGGTTTCAGCATTAAAATGAGGTGGAATTTGACTCTTTATATCAAAAGGTGAACCATAGGACACAAAGTTTGTGCATAGGCTCTTCAAGCTACTGAAACTGATGTAAGCTTTGAGTTGCTTATCAGAAAAGAATATTTGTAAGGCCGGTCCTCCACCAAATCAGAGTTGTGGTGGTCTGGGTTGTAAATCAGACAGGAGGAGTCTGATAGTTTCTGTTCTTAGGAATTTCAGCAAGAGTGTGGGTTTGTTTGTTCATGTGTTTTTTTCTTGTAGCTGTAGGAATTTAGAAACTTGCCATAACAGTCAGGCCCTGAATCCCTGACCCACAGGTAACTTTTTAAAAATTTTATTTTAACCATAATGTTTGTCTTGGTGATAACAGTGAATTTCAGATCAGACATGCAAAAAAAGGTGAAAAACACAACCAATGATTGGGAGAAAAATCAATCAATAGAAAATGATCAAAAAATGGTACATATGTTTGAAATAGTTGACAAAATCATTAACAGAGTTATTGTAATTGTATTATATACATCACAGAATTGGAGGAAAGATTGTCATGTTATCTAAGGAGAGAAAATACATAAAAGACTCTAATATAGTTCAAGAGATAAAAACAAACTTACATGAAATAAGAAAATACGCAAGGTAGATAGAGTAATCAGTAGATTAGTCATAGAAAAGAGTAGTAACCTCGAGGATATAGTAATAGACTATAGTATTAGAAAGTATTCAAAATGAGATAACAGGTCTGAAAAAAATAAGCAGAGCATCAGCGTGTTGTGAGACAAGACCAAACAGACTACTATTTGTGCAAATGAATGTTCCAAAGAAGATCAGAAAGAGGGAGGGGTGGAAAAGCTGTTTGAAAATGGTCTTTTGCAAGTTTGATGAAGACTATAAACCCACAAATCCAAGAAATTCAACACAACTTAAGAACAAGAAAACTGGGGTGGGCGGTCGAGGGGAGCTACAACAAAGCAAATTATAATCTCACTGCTTAAGAACAGCAATAAATCGAAGTTTTTAAATAGGCTGGAGAAAGACATAATGTGCATAAAGAAACATAAGAATGACAGCAGACCTATCATCAAAAAGGATTTAAGCCAGAATACACTGGAATAGCTGGCTTTAAAATACTGACAGGAAAAAAAGAATAAGTCAACTTGGAATTCAATTGTCAACAAAATATCTTTGAAAACAACTGAATGTGAAACAAAGACGTATTCAGACATGCAGAAACTGAAAGAATTCATCAGAGACCTCACTTACAATAAATATTAAATAAAGCCTTACAGGCAGAAGATAAATGATAACCTACAGAAATCTGGTTCTACATGAAGGAATAATGAGGAATAGAAATGGTAATTGCTTGGGTAAAAGTAAATGTTTAAACCTGTTTTAGACGTAATTGAGCATTTAAAGCAAAACACGATAACATCATTGTGGAGTTTATGGTACAAATAGAAGTGAAATCTATGGCAATATGCAAAAGTCAAAAAGGAGAAAGTGAACTATGGTTTGATTAGCTAGATTGTACGTAAAGCAACATAAAACTACTTGAGTGAAGAGGGCAATAAGTTAAATCTGTAAAAGATAAACTGTAAACATCTATTAAAATAAAACAGAAAGAGTTGTAGTAAATATGCCAAAAAAGCAAGATATAAAAGGGACATATAAAACATACTTAATTCAAAACAAAAAGGCAGAAAACAAACAAACCAAACAATAACAACAACAACAACAAAACCCAGAACAGATTAAGCAAATAGAAAACGAGGAGAAAAGAAAGGAATTTAAACTCTAAGCATTAATAATAACATTAAATGTAACTTATGTAAATATCCCAATTAAACAACAGAGATTATCAGATTGGCTAAAGAAACAAAATCCAACAAATTGCTTTCTACATGAAACTCATTTTAAACATTAAGAAAAATATAGGTTAATTCAAATGTTGGAAAATATACACTGCTAACTTGGAGCAAAATAAAGATGAAAGATCTGTATTAATATTAAATAAAGTTGATTTCAGAGCAATAAATGTTACCAGGAATACTGGTGGTCACTTCATAATGAAGATGGAATTAGCAACTAACTCTTTTAGTAATAGAACTTTAAAACTAAGGTAGTAAAATCTAATTGAGCCACAAGAATAAATAGACAAATTCTCAACTATAGTCATAGATCTCAATAGTCTTTTTAAATGATTGATAGAAAGATATAGAACAGGTGAAGGGCGTTATTCTCCAGCTTGCTTTAATTGACACTTTTGAAACAGTCCACTAAACATTAGCAGCGTGCATATTCCTTTCAAGTGCGTAATAATTTTTACCAAGAGAGACAATATTATTTGCCATAAAACAAACCGTAAACTATTTAAACAGATTACAGTCATATAAAGTATGTTATCTAACAACAATGGAATAAAATTACTGGAGGACTTTCTCCTTAGTTCAACTAAAAACAGGATTCTTGTCACACCACCATGAAAGATTAGGCTGTCACACACTGTAAGGGGTGAGAAAAATGAAATTTATTGAACAAAAAGGAAAAAGAAAGGGAAACAAGGGCTCTCAGACAAGCAAGAGTCCTGCTAACAGGTTTCCCTCCTTGCAGATTGAATCCAGGTACATATGTACCCCACTTGAACCCCAGAACAGGAGAGGCCACGCTCCTCCCCCCTGCAAATGATGTGAACTTCCCCAGGCTCCACCCCAGTGCTTACTCCTCCCAGTGCATCGGCCAGTTGGAGGCTCTGCCAAGGAGCCCTTTTTACTTGGTTGTCTCAAAATTACTAATGAACAACAGAAAGGCACATTTTGGAATCTACAAAAGAGCTGGTAGAACTAATAAGTATATTTGGGAAGTTTGCAGTAAACAAATACACAAACCTCAATTGTGTATCTATAATATTAGCAAGAAAACATCAGAAATAGTAACTTTAAGATAAAACTATTTGCAATAATGTCAAAAATGTTAAATACTTAGACTGAATCTGACAAAAGTGAAAGATCTATAGACTGACAAATTGAAAACCTTGCTAAGAGAAAGTAAGGGAGAGATAAATAAATGGAGAGTTGGCCTCTATACATCATGAAAAGACTCAGTATTGTTAAAATGCCAGTTCTCTCCAAATTGATATACATATTCATCACCACCCTAATCAAAATGCCAATGGACACAGTTTGGGAAGTTGAGAAGCTAATTCAAAATTCAAGTGGAAATGATGAGGACTTAGAATAACCGTAACAACTTTGAATATAAAAGAACAAAATTGGAGAAATTATGTTAATTGGAGGATTCAGGACTTATTGTAAATCTATAATATCAAGACAATGTAGTACAGAATAAATATAAATTAATAACTCAATGGGAACAGAATAAAGATTTCAGAAATAAACCACGCATATGGGGTCAACTTTCAAAAAGGGCTAACAACTCCAATTCTAGCACAATTCTTGACAAACAATCATCAGATATGCCTATGCAAAAAAGATGAACGTTAATCCATAAATTGCACCCTAAAATTTAAATCATAGTCTAGATGTGAAACTTATGAGAAAACATAAAAGACAAATTCTGTGAACTTGGGTTAAGAAAAATTTCTTAGATATGATACTGAAACCAAAAATTTGTATCATACTTTCTCAAACAAGTACACTTCCTGATATTATGAAGTATATAATTGAATGAAATATTCATATAAGTCTAAAACTAATATATCCTATAGGATATGAAACAAAAAAACAAAATTAAATATGTAACCACTTCTGTATACATAAACTTTAAGAATTACCCATGCGTCAATAAATGTAAGTGGTGTTATGTCTGTAATCATATACCACTTCTGTTTGCTTTCTTGCTTTTATAAATTCATTTCACAAATATTTTCTGCAATTGGAATTAGAAAACTGTTTTGAAGAGATTGAGGTTTATATTTGCAAATCTCCCTAATGGCACAAAATGTCATATAAATGCTAATTTTCTTAGGCATTTATTAATTTTAAAGCAAATCTCAATAACTCCTTGCATTTTAGAAAAGCTTCTTAACACAAAAATTCAATATTCATTTTCAACAATAATTAAATCTGAACACGTGCCTAAGAAGTAGAAAATGAGTGTATTAAACCAGTTCTCCCAGTGCCTAAAGCACTCACTGTTAGTTAACAAGGGAGCTTTGGAAATTGTTAATTCCTATAAGCTTATGAGCACATCACTCAGGATGCTGGGAAACGAACCTGCTTAATTGTGTTCTAGACATTCAAAACAAACAATGCAGAACTTGCAAAAGACTGTTTTAATTATTAGAAATTTCAGAATCTTGATTTATTATTTTATCCTATGATATTTATTTTAGTGGTTAGGCAGGAATTTGGACTTCATTAAATACAAGCCTTTTTATTGATGTTATTTTATGCATATAGAATTACATAATTGTGGTGATGAGTGAGTTTAATTCATTATTTTAAATAGTAAATGGATGTGTGTTTGTATTGTGTAGTGTGTGTTTAATAGTATTCAAAAGGCAAATGTATTGAAAATAAGTCTTTCTATTCTGTTTCTTAATCACTGTTCCTTTCCTCTGTGATTTCCCTCACAGATGGTCATGTGCTGAAAACTGTTCTCCAACTAGGTTGGATCCCTTCCAGTGTATTTTGAAGGTCTTTCCTTATCAGTATGTATAAACCTACCTCATTCTTTTTAGGTGGCAAAGTGTGGCTGCAGCATAATTAATGCAACTAGTCTCTGATTGATAGGCATTTAAGTCGTTTGAAATAACTTGCCAGCATAAGCAGTGCTGCCTGGAATATTGCTGTGTACGTGTGGACACATAAGAAAACTGAAGACTTTTGAACCAGGAAATGGGTCTCTGTTCAGAAAGGCAAGGCATCCCCTCAGTGCCTTTGTCAAAAGATGAAACAGGAGCATGCCTGTGGCAGTCTGCGCCTCCCTTCCCCAGCTAGCCCTGGAGAGGGGACCATGCCTGTCTCCACACCTGGGAGAAACCCATGAGGACTAAGCTCTGATTTTTTATCGTCCCAAAATTCCTACCTAAGGGGTCTAGGCAGTCACACCCTGCAAACCATAAATTCTCATCAGATGGGTTTTATTTGTCCCTACATATCGTGACTTACTTCTTAATCTGACTCTGGCATAACATTATGAGACAAAGAAAAATTATTTAACCCCAAAATATATTTCCTTGCCATACCTTGAAATTGACCTGCAAAGTCTCTTGAGGGAAAAATCCACATTCTGTAGAGAACCCCTTTTCCCCTTTGTTTTCCTTCCTTCCTTTCCAAATCCAGGAGATAATCAACTAAGAGCCAGGCACCCTTTTAAGTCCAATAAGAAACGTTTTACAACCTGCTGTCTCTGAAGTCTGCTATCTGAGAGCTTCCTCTGCACAATAAAACTTGGTCTCCACAATCCTTTATCTTAACCTGAACATTTCCTTTGATCCCAGATTTTCAGATAAACTCAACCATTGTCAACCAGAAAATGTTTAAATTCACCTATAGCCTGGAAGCCCTGCTTTGAGTTGTCCTGCCTTTCTGAACGAAACCAATGTATTCCTTAAATGTATTTGATTAATGTCTCATGCCTCCCTAAAATATACAAAACCCAGCTGTACCCCAATCACCTTGGGCACAGGTTCTCAGGACCTCCTGAGAGCTATGTCATGGGCCATGGTCACTCATATTTGGCTTAGAAGAAATCTCTTAAAATATTTTACAAAGTTTGACACTTTTCGTCAACACCTGGGTGCCAATCTAGATGCCCTCAAGAGTGGCTCAGGGCACATCTGGGATTGGTCAGAGCTGGGAAAACAGCTCAGGATTCACCGACAATGCCTGTGACAATCATCACATTCTCAGTCAACTAGAAACTCCCAGGGCAGGAAAATGATCAGAGAAGTTCCTTTCCTAGGGCTGCTGCTCTCTGGTCACTGGGTGCAGAGTATGAGGAAAACGTGGGGACCGTGATTTTCAGTCCTGGTGGCTCAGATAAGCTGGTGACTGTCGCTTAAGCTGATGGAAATGGAGGTTATCTCATTTTCCCTTTGTAATGCCCAGACCGTTTGTTCCCCAAAGAAGACCACCAGAGTCCAGAGTCAAAGCCAAGCGGCAAGGATCTTTTACTGCAAGTTCGAACTTGGTCCCTCCATTCCACAGCATACAAGAGGGCCCCGAACAATGCGAGTGCCTGCCTTTTATAGCCCGATGTAAATAGGATACGTAAAGTTACAGAGGAACAAGGGAATTCTTTTGGTTACAGCACTACAATTGGTTAACATTTAAAGTTATACATTTAGCAGTTTTCTATTGGTTCCCGCGCTTTCAGTAAAACCACGAACGGCTATGTCCTTATTGAAGACTTTCCAGGTGGTGTTTTTCTAAAGTTGAGATATATGGTAGTCTCTGAGTTGAGAAATGTGTTTGTACTGGGCTCAGGAAGTTGAGAGATATATGGTGGGATGTGTTTGTACTGGGCTCAGGAAGTTGAGAGATATATGGTGGGATGTGTTTGTACTGGGCCTGTTTGTGTTGAGTCCGGGGCTGAGGAATGTGCCTGTTTTCTTTCACCTTCATTCATTGCCTGACAAAGTAACTGATAACCAGAGTGGTTAAGAGCTCATGAGCAAATATGGAAAGATTTTTGAGAAACACAACATATTGAAACTTTAAAAAATGACAATCTTGTGTGAAATGTTGTGGTGCATCGCCCAAGAACTCCCTGCAGGACTGAGGTGATCATCGTTCCAGGTGCTGGGAGAGTTGGGGGCTGACTGGTCGTCATGGAACCCTTGAGGAACTAGCCACCTGTCAAAGGGAGTTGACATGGCCAAGGTTACAGCCACTTCCTGCAGGCAGGAAAACTCAGAGCCCGGCCCCTTTCATTTACTTTTCTTGTGTGCTAAGATAAGGGAAAATCATTGGCTGTGCTGATAGAGGGAACCTCAGAGCCAAGCCCCAAGCTGAGTAGCAGGAATGAGAAGGACACTAACAGCTGTTAGAGTCCACCCCCACCCCTGCCTCCGACCAGGACTCCTTTGAAAGGATAAGCTGGCTCACGGAGCAGGTTACATGACACTAGGTCACCTGAAAGCCTCAAGAAAATTTCCACGCAAAGAGGAACACTGAAAACATTGTATGACCCAACACAATGGTGTTTGCCTTTTAGTTTTTTATCACAGCTCTGAGAAGCTCAATGAAGCAGTTACGTTACCTGGGGCAAATACCCAGGGTTTGTCATCTCGAGCCAAGAAAATTTAGGACAGGGACACACATGAGGAGTTTAGGAGTAGAGATTTAATAGGCAAAAGAAAGAGAAAGGAAAAGAGCTCTATCTCTAGTGAGAGAGAGGGTACTTCCAAGAGGAAAAGGCCGGAGGTGGATAAGCCAGATTTTATATTCCAGCTTGAGGAGGCAGTATCTCGTTTATGTAGGGCTCACAGACTGGTTCGATCAGATGTGATGTTTACATAGTCCTCAGGGAAGGCTGGTCACCCCACCCTAATCATACTATGCAAATGAACTCACCTCTTGTCTCTCATCTTATCAGGTCCTTACTGTACACGTGGCTGGCAGAGAAGGGAAGATGGAGCTGCCATCTCGAACATGTCTAGTCCCAGGTAGTTCTTTCCTGGAGACATTCACCTGTGCAAACTCCCAGCTTCCTTGTCTATGCCTGCAGCTCGACTTTACAGGCTACTCTTTGTTAGAAAATGATTTGGTACTTCTTTTTATTAAAAAGGAAAACCTTCCCAAGGACTTCTGTACCCTCGCTATCTGCCTAAGTAATTTCTTCTTAAATCCCATATCACCAGGATACAATGTAAAAATGGGATTCTTAATTTCTAAAGACCCTAGTGCTCTATCTTCTGGCTATGCCTTGGAAGCTGCAAATACACAAATAGTAAAATCCAACTAAAGATAATTGTGAATTACAGTACCATTATGTGTGTTATAGTAGGTAGGTACTCAGACATGAGCAGGGCAGAAGAGGGCCACCCCACTACCAAGAATGTCAGGCAACCATGTGGTGATGGTCAGATGACTGTTCAACTGTCTCTCTACAATCGTAAGTTCAACTGTCTCTCTACAATAGCAAGTGCTCACAGCCCGCTCCAGGGAAACGCAGTTTCCCAGTAGACAGAAAACACCTGAAGCTCTTATCAGCAGCTTCCCGATAAGATCTCAGGAGTTAGACTGGGCACGGTAGCTCATGCCTGTAATCTCAGCACTTCAGGAGGCCAAGGCGGGTGGACCACCTGAGTGAGGAGTTCAAGACCAGCCTGGCCAACATGGTGAAACCCCATCTTTACTAAAAATACAAAAATTATCTGGGCATGGTGGCGGGTGCCTGTAATCTCAGCTACTTGGGAGGCTGAGGCAGAAGAATCACTTAAACCGGGGAGGCAGAGGTTGCAGTGAGCTGAGACCGTGCCTTTGCACTTTAGCCTGGGTGACAGAGTAAGACTCCATCTCAAAAAAATAAAGAAAAATAAAATATCTCAGGAGTCGGGCGAGCGGGCTCAAGCATGCACACTGAGAAGCAAAATGGCAGAGTTTAATTGCTCAATGACCTTCCTCTAGGAAACACTCAACTGATACAGGAGGAATGCTTCAAGTGAGCAGGCGAACAACTCCAATAAGCACACTGTGCATGCAACCCCTCCGAAGTGCTGACAAGTCACTGCACATATGGATGGATGCCTGCCCCAAGGGAAGGACAAAGGAACATAACCCTGGAAGTCCATTAACGTAGAAGACCCCAAGTCAAAGGTCAAACTGCACACTTGAGTCTCTCAAGTCACCAGCTTGGTTGTCTTCCAAGTGTACTTCCTTTCTTTCCCATTATAAACTTTTTTTTTTTTTTTTTTTGAGACAGAGTCTCGCTCTGTCAGCCAGGTTGGAGTGTAGTGGCACGATCTCGGCTCACTGCAACCTCTGCCTCCCAAGCTCAAGCAATTCTGCCTCAGCCTCCCGAGTAGCTGGGATTACAGGCGTGTGCCACCACACCTGGCTAATTTTTTTATTTTTAGTAGTGTTAAATATGAGTTCCAAATTTATTTTCAAAGAATAAATACACCAGTATGTTCAATTCTTTGCCTTCTACTTTTAAACTTAACTTCCTCATAAAGCAACCTTTTTCGATTACCTGCTCCACCCTGACTCATTGCAATTACCTGCTCCACCCTGACTCGTTTGGATTACCTGCTACCTGCTCTGCCCTGACTCATTCTCCACCCTGCATAACCATTTTTTTCCCATCTAACCACTCACCCCATCACTCTCTTTAAATTAGCCAGTCGGAATTAGTTTAGCCTGTGCAGTCTAACCCTAGCCAGTAGGGGAACGACACAGCAGCAGGGGACACAGGCCTCAGGGATAAGAACGCCTTTCCCTCCCTTCTCCAGGTGTGTGCTCACCATTCCTCCATCTGTAAGGGCCTACTCTTTTATGGAAGTAGCTTGCCTTGTTGAGAATTAAAAAGAAAATTTTATATTCGAGTACTATTTCTTTTGTGGCACTGAAACTTCATTTATAACAGTAGACACGGTTTCATCATATTGGCCAGGCTGGTCTCGAACACCTGACCTCAGGTAATCCACCTGCCTTGGCCTCCCAAAGTGCTGGGTTAACAGGCGTGAGCCACCACGCCCAGCCTACAAACTTTTTAATAAACTTTCACTCTTGCTCTAAAACTTTCCTCAGTGTCTCCTTCTGCCTTCTGCCCCTTAGTCAAATGTTTTCTTCCGAGGAGGCAAGAACTGAGGTTGCTGCAGACTCACAAGCATTTGCTGCTGCTAATGTGGAACACTTCAGATGTACAAGACTATTCACTGATGAAGTGCATTTGAAAATAAGGGCTCCCAAATTAGACCTATCCAGAGAAGCCTATTTTAATTGATGTGCAGAAACTTCTAAAAAAGATTTTTTCAAAACTGCCTGTTTAAAAGACTCTACAAAAGGCGAAGGAAGTGCTTAAGCAACTAATTGATAAGAACAATTAAATCTGATAGTGTTTTTAATTAGTTACCATTGCTTCCTTCAGAAAAAGACAATGCAAGATAAATGTTTATAAAAGTGAAATCCTCAGGTTAACCGGGTTTGTTTCTTTAGCTACCCTTGCATCCTCCTAAATTCTTGAGTTCAGAGCCATCTATGCTGACCCCAGGGATAGTAAATGCTTGCTAATGAACTCTGCTATGACTTTAGTAATCTAGTAAAACATGGGAGCTGAGCTGGAAAGCCTAGAATTTCATATAACATTGCCTTTGCTGACCATCTTGTCCTAACTTGGCTCTTTATGCCTTTCCTTATCCCAGCAAACTGAGGCATTGAGAACTAAAATCTAAATTCTTTGCCTTTGAAATGTAAATTTTCTAACTAGGACCCATCCCTTTGGAAATGACAATTTAGGGTGGTCTACCTCACAATTGCTTAGGGCAATGGAACAGACAGTTGAAAAACTGGTAATCTCAAAGGGTAGGAAAAAATTGGAACTGGCAAATAGAAAATCTTAACTAAAACTTTAAGATCTTTGAATCTATCTGTATGTTTATGTATGCATGTCTGTTTGTATATATATGATATTTTTCTGCCTACAGACAGTGTACAACTAATTTATTACATCCTTTGAAGGAGTTCTGTTCAAATTGGCTTAGGGATAAATGAGTTCTCATACAAATTAAATATTTACAAAACCTTCAGAAAAGTAGAAACTGACCCAATATTTTCCTACATTCATGTGATTTCGTTTAGTTTTTGGCAAATAAAACTGGTTTTAAGATTTTAGTAAAATAAAATGGAAACGTCTTCAAAGTTGTCAGTGTTAAAAATGCACGCACACATGCATTTTTACCTAAATTTACTACTAGTCAACAAGTTTATGGTATCTCCTAGATGTCTCAGGTAATAAAACTATAAATCCAACCTAAGAGCAGAAGACAGAGTTAAAATAAATTATTTGATGCATGTGAGTCAAGAAAGTAAAAAGACATAGGGAAAAACTGCCCTTACAGTTTTATTTTGGGGACCTTGAGAAGAAAAGAATTCACCCAAATCTTCAGGTGTTAAAAATAAATTATTTGATGCATGTCAATCAAGGAAGTAAAAAGACAGAGGAAAGAACCATGTTTAAAGTTTTATTTTGGGGACCTTGAGAAGAGAATTCACCCAAATCTTTAGGTGTTCCAAATACAGTATGATGGCAAGTCGTTAGCTTGGTTTCTTGACCTCACTGGGCTTTGAAACATCGAATCTGAAATTCCTCGTCAAAAGTTCCAGCAAAGCACACTTAAAATGTGCCCATATAGGTAATCACTATTCTTGGTACACTTAATAATCAGGCTGTGTTTAATGAGACTAGTCCTATTTTGCAGACAAATTGGTCTTCTGTGGTTAACTTCAGTAGGATTGGGGTGACAGTAAAGAGAAAGGTAATGTTTCAGAAGAAAATGGTACACCTGTTACTAGATTTAGCCCTGTTCACAGTTTTGAAGCTTCTTATTATTTACCTGTAAACTGGACTGGACCTAAACCCTTCTGTTTTCCTACAATCCCATTTTCTCCCACTTGTCATCTCTAAGAACAAGAACTGCTCTGTCCCTGAAGCCCTACAGGCTGGAGCTGGACAGCTTGAAGTAAATTTCATGGGCTTGTGCCTAACGTGCAGTTCACTCAGAGAGTTCACCAAAATGCTCAAGGCCACAGCTGGAGATTGATATGGTTTGGCTCTGTGCCCCAACCCAAATCTCATGCTGACTTGTAATTCCTAATGTTGGGAGAGGGACCTGGTGAGAGGTGATTGGCTCATGGGGGGCAGATGTCCCTCTTGCTATTCCTGTGATAGTGCATGAGTTCTCATGAGGTCCAGGTTTTTGAAAGCATGTAGCACCTCTCCCTCTGCTCTCTCTCCCCTGCTCTGCCATATGAAGATGTGCTTGTGTCCCTCTGCCCTTCTACCATGATTGTAGGTTTCCTGAGACCTCCCCAACCACAACTTCTTACAGCCTGCAGAACTGTGAGTCAATTAAACCTTTTTTCTTTATAAATTACCCAGTCTCAGGTAGTTCTTTATGTGAGAACGGAGCAATACAGAGACATTCAACCTGCAGAGCAGAAAAATATTCCTCAGGTTCAAATTTAAAAATTTTAACTGAGTGCCCTCTGGACTCAGAGACTCAGTTTATAGTTGTTTTCGTCATTAATTTTTGTTTTTCTTTTGTTGATTTTTGTTTGTTTTACTCATGAGGACCCTGGCTAAGGAGCATATGCGAAACTCTTGAAATTATCCTCCTGATAGTCATAATAGTAGTCTCCCTGGTGCACTGTCACCTGTCAAAAAGTTTTAAATACCTGCACGCAGCCATCTGCTTAACACCAAATGGTCTCCCTCTGCCTCAAGACATAAAATATCGAAGAAACGTGATAACATATGACCTATGAATGATATGTTGAGACTGAAACCCAGAATGGTGGCAACTGAGAGTAACATGGGTCCTATGTTTCACTCACATGCTCACTTAGGTGAGTATCTGACCAAAAGAGGGGAGTTTGAACAAAATTTATGGGGTATCGATATCATTGTTTTGGACTGGGCTCCTGTACTAGGCCCCAACAGACCAGATCAAACCAGAATAGAGTCACTCATGCAAGGTGCCATGTATTAAACTGAAATGGGCCAGTTTTCGAATAAAAAAAGAAAAAGAAAAACAGGAGAGTCACAGCAACTAATCAGAAGGGGCCCATTTTCCCTGAGCTGTCATGACAAAGAAGTACCCTCTATTTTAACTCTATACAGCAAGTAACTGAAATGACCTTATTTCTGCTTTCTTTAGCCTTTTCTGTCTCCAATGCTAATCCCCCCTGCTCAGCTCATCAGAATACCTACTCTATTTGATACAATGAGATGTTGCCTGATTTTAGAATTGTCAATAAAAGCCAATTGTATCTTTAAATTTGTTACAATTTTGTCTTTGACACATCAGTTGACCATTCTCTCCATGAGAAGATTCATCGAGTATCCAAGGAAAAACCTACCTTAAATACGTTATAGTAAGCTTTAAATATATCAAAGACAAAGAAAACGTTCTAATATCTTTTAGAAAGAAGGAACAATTCACTTACAAAAGCATAACAATCAGACTGGCATATTTTTTAATCATCTTTCATTCAAGGTGCTTCAGGGCAAACGCTTGTATCACCAGGAAAGAATGATTAATTTGCTTTTTTCCCTGAAACTTCTTGTTACCTTTTATTTTTCTCACCTAATACTAGTGTATAACTCCTAAAATATTAACTAAAAACAAGGTAAACCTTCTTAACTTTAAGTATGAGAAAAATGGAAATCAGAAAAGTTAAGAAATATATAGAATGCCATGAAGATAGTGGCAGAGGTTTGGCTAGAACTAATCTCTCCAGAACCCCAGGGCAGTTTTGCTTTGTTTTCGTTTTTATACCATGCTATGATGCCTCATGCTGGTGTTACTCATCTAAGCCTGCACTCTCCTATGGTGGTTGCAACATTCTATACTTTAGGCAGACTTAGTATCAGAGAAGGAAAGAAGAAATGAGAGAGCGTAGCGAGGTATCCCAGTTGTTCCTTCCTCATAGCCAGTGATGGATTAGCCAACAAATACAAAGGAAGGTTGCCAAGAAGTACCTATTCAGAAATGTAATGCTGCCTCGGTCTCAATCCTGGCCAGTCTCTGAGTAATGCGTACCACAAATGGTCTATCGTATGCCTGGTATGTTTACAACTTTAACCCTTTTTACATTACTAAATCCTCATAACACATTCCATGGATAAATTAACGAAAGGTAGGGAAGCTGTCAGGTTTGTCCAAGGTTACATAGCTAGTAAGGTTGCCAGGCAGTTTGACTGAAACAAAACCAAAACCAAAACCAAAACCCCCTCATTCCGAAGTTGAGCAGCTGCCCTTCTACTTTGCTAGAGTGTGGGGTAAAAGTTGTCCCACTTCAACAGAAAATTACATGTTGTTCTGTTAAAACTTTATAAAATATTAATAATTCAAGAACTTCATAAGACATCATATATAAGGAATATACATTTTTAACTGTTTAGTATTTCAAATGGCACAAATTATATCAAATAATTTAAGCATTTTTTTAAAGTTATGCTTTATTCATCTGACAGGTAATCTTATGTAATATCATTTTAACAGGACAGTGTTAAGGTAATTGATCTGTAATTTTATTGCTACTACTGCGATGAAAAAATGTTAGTAATCTAGCTTCTGGGTATATTAATAGAATAAGTATATTTAGACAAATTCAATATTTTTAAATAATCATTTCCCCTTCTGCCAATTTTATTTTTTCAGATCCAATTAATTGTGTAAGCCTCCACATTCCTATAATGTGGCACAGAATCCACATTTCCACTTTGAAAGGATTTGTAAACTGGTTTGCAAACAGCAGTTGGCAAGAGCTCTACAACATCTGATCACCGCAGTAGCTTCCCCTGCCTTTTTTGTTTGTTTATTTAATGATCCTTCTACGATATAGTATGTCCTAAATGCCCACTGTCAGGGTTGTTCTTGCTCATCTGTCCATTCTATGGGGGTAGTGGTGTCTCCTGGTTCTCTGTAACACTCCAGTGTTCAACCTCTGTTCTTTTAACTACCTATTCAGAGCACAACTACCATGCCAGGATTAGCAGATCTACAGTTGCTAAATACAGCCCTTGCTGCCGGGAAAATAAATTCACACTACACACTTAGTTTTGAGCCTGACACCTCTTCATGGCAAGTTTAATTGTAACTTAGGACCCTTTCCTGCCAGCAAGTCAGACAAGTTTTGATAATATTAAACTTCAAAATGAAAAGGGAGGGTTCTCAATGTCTTTCCTCCCCAGGTATTATAGAAATGCACACATAAAGAGTATATAGCTGTAGATGATAGGTAAGTAGGTAAATAGATAATAGAGATAGACCCTAGGATGAATACAGCTACTGTTGTCCTCTTTAGCATTATACAAAGTGGATTTCAGGTCAAATGTTTGTGCATGATTTCACCCCAGAGAGAACTAAATCTCTAAATGGTGACGTGCATGAGTTCCTCAACTCTAGCATCTACAAAGATTTCTGTTTTTTTGTTTTACCCATATATTGTGCAAACGTTCTACCAAAACTAAAAAAGCAAGTCCAAGTAACTCAGGCTTTCTTGTGTGGTGTATTAAACTCACAAAGACAGTATTTCATGGATTGTCACTATTGCACATCTCTCTCTTGGAATTCTCATGACTGTTTCTAAAATTTTCTTGTAGTATTGGCAAAGACACACAGACCATGGCAGACAGTCATTTTGCTAATGGGCAGACTTCCCTTGTGGCTGTTACTAGGGGGCAGTTCTAAAGTTTCAACTATAATTGAAGTAGATTTTTTTTTTACATAATTCTTTCCATATTGGGACATTCCCTTTTTTGCTCCGAGCTTGCCAAGATGTTTTATTTATTGAATTTCATCAAATATTCACTCAGTATCTACATAATATTTTTTCCTCTATTGTATTAGTATGATAAAAACAGTGATTCATTTTTTTTTCTGTTCTTGCATAATGTTTATATTGGAATCCAACCAATTTGATCATAACACATTGCTGTTTTATATTTATGTCTAGACTTGTTTAGTTAATATTTAGTCATTTACATCTACAAATTTGTCAGTTTTATTTTCTCGTATTATCCTTGTACATGTATGTGGGTTTGGAATGAAGAATATAGTAGCCTCATAAAGGAATCTGAACAGCTTTCTATTTTTCTTTTTCTATTTTGTGAGATGAAAAGTCACAAAACGTAGGTAATAATTTTTTGGAAGATATAAAATTTTGGGAGGGAACAACTTTTATTCCCATAATTTCATTTTTTAATAGCTTAGTTTTTGGTCTACTTACAATTTTTGTACCAATTTTGGTGCATTATAATTTTCTTGGTACTCATCCACTTAATTTAATTTTCATTTTTTAGTATTTTGTCATTATTTTAAATTTTTCTGCTTGGTTTAGTTCCATCTTTTCTCTTATTTGGTGATCAGCCTCATCAGATGTTTATATTATTGGACTTTTCAGAGACTATGGCTATATAACTATGGTTGTGCTCTTCTTACTTGTGTGTGTGTGTTTTTTTTTTTTTTTTTTTCCCTTCTGCTCCGGTTTATTGATTTTAGTCATTGCTACTTTTCCTTATTTCCTGTTTGTTTCCTGTTTTTTTCCTAACTTTTACAGGTTGAGGGTTAGCTCATTCATTTGTAGTTTCTTGATAATTTTATTTAACACTATTAATTATCTTCTAAGTGACATTTTAACTTGACTCATTTTTATTATTATTTTGCAGTTATATTTCTTGATTATTTTTCTGATCCTCTTGACTTAGACTTTGCTTAATAAAATGCTATTTAGTTCCCAACCTCTTAAGATTATTCAGCTAACTTTATTAATCTTTAATCTTACTGCTTTTTGGTTACAGAAACTTTACTGCATGACGCTGAGAATCACAGCTCTGTTTAACTCTAGGAAACCTCAGTTACATTCTACATGAAAGGCATCCACTGAAGTGAGTGCAACATTACGGCCCTGAACATTTGTTTTTTGGAATTTGTTGAAGTTTCCAGTGTTAAATACAGATATGGAAACATTTTGTAAATTTCTATTTCTGATTAAAAAAAATGTGTTATCCAAAATGTAAGAGCTTGAATATAATATTTCTATCTTTTATATCTTTAATAGCTCTGATCATTGTTGATTATCCAATTAATCTCATAGTTTTTTGAAGGAGTGTACTAATAATCACCTACAATTTTTGATTTTTCTATTTCTTTCCATATTTATTTCAGTTGATGCTTATTTAGTTCCTATATTTACTTGAGGTTGTATTTTTAAATGAATATATTTTTAAGATAGGCCACCTAAGAATACACACACACACACCTTTAATGGTTAAAGATTTCTAGTGGTTAAAAATTACTATAAATATTATTTTTATTTTAAAAATGTAGATTGTATAGTGCACTAAGAAGAATTTGGCACCATGAATGCGAAAACTATTTTCTTATTTGTGCCGTGTTGAAGAACTCAGTCTCTCTTAACAATAAATATTTTAAAACCAGGCTCCATTAGTGCAACTACCACCATAAATAGGTTTTTCTACTTTCTGTAGTTCGTGACTGCTACATTTTTCATTTCCAGATACCTAAAAATGCAAGATGACTGATGTTTTGTTACACTATTTTTTTTCTGTTTAATAAAGTATTTACCAGATGTTTTTCTACTAACACAAGTAAATAAACCAATAAAACTCCTATTGTTTTACAAATGTGTTGTTTACAGGAAGAAGAAATTAAACAAGTATGAAATTTGATTTCATAAACTTTGTTTTACAATAAAGATTGTTACTGAGTATTTTGTGGAACTCTATTACTTCTAGACATTTGTCAAACCTGGTCCCCCAGATATCACCAACATAAGCTGCTAAGACAAAGCCAAGTTTACTTCTCACCGAGGTAAGGAGGAACACTGCCTCACAAAGCTGTGCCAGTCCCTGGTGGTAGGGATTGTAGGGAGACAGTAAGATGGTAATTCCTTGATAATTGGAAGTATATATAAAGCATAACTTTCAAAACAGGTGCTTGATTAGGACTGGGTGTGAATCACGATCCAACAGGTCAGGATTGGTAGAAATAGCAAGGTGGGGATTTTGAGAGGAGAATTAAAAGAATCCTCTGGCACATACTGACTACTGACGCTTCCCATGGAAAGGTTGATGGATCTTTCTCAACATTCCTGGAATGAAAAATCAAACGTGTGCTGCAGCTGTACAGTCCCTGAAAAGGAGACCCACTGAAGACAACTGAATAACCAAGTCATATTAATGTAGACAGTAAAAAGTGCTTTTGTTTCTCAGGGTCCAGGCTGAGTGTAGATAGCTTGGGTCATCAAATATATTCCCTTATTGTTCCTCTACAACAATGTCTTCTTATGCCAGCATACCTTTATCTCAGAGTATATGTAATCCAATGGTCCATAAATTTGTCTCTTTCATTACACAGAAGATCTAAATTTACTCAGGAAAATTTTCCTTTTCAACCTACACCGACAGACCTATTTAAGTTCTATACATCACATCATCAGTGCCAACACAGGGACGAAACTCTAGACCAAGACATGTGGTCGCAAGTGTCAGCACGTACTGACACTGATCTCCTCATACACAACACTCACTCCACTCCCTGTTGCTGACCACGCTGATTACACGCAGAGCTCCTTGTGGTGACAATCTCCTACCTCCTAGCCCAGGTCACAGCAGCCACCGAGGACTCTTTTTCTGCCACTCTAACTTCTTGCATTCATTTAATTTCCCATTCTCATTCCTGGGTGTGTTCCTCAGAGTTTCATCCACCAACCACTCACTCTCCCGCCATGGTCATCCCAATGTACCCACTGTATCCACATAAAATTCATTACAATTGTAAGGTGTGAGTTTTCAAATTTGTTTGTTTTCTTCTGTCTTAAATTTTGGATCCTGAGGCTTATTTCCCACTTTGAACAACCCTCGCACTGATTCAGAAAAGAAATTATCAACCTAAACAAACACATATTTTGTTTTGTTTCAGAAAGGGAAGCTCTTCAGTATTTTTAGACTTTTTGTATTTTAGTGTGTTGTTTAAAATTAAATATTTATTGTAATAAATTTTTCAAGTTTTCAACTAGTCACACCATTTTGTCAAAAAACATCGGATATGACTGCGATTGTTTACTCGTTCAGTCGTCTTGGAATTCACACTTTCTACTTAACAACAATCCCAAAACACATTGTTGGATGTTTAAATCCGTCATCCTGAATTGTTCAGACGTTCATTTAATATTTTGCTTTTATAGAGTACACAGGAAAAAAAAAAATTCCTTTTACTCCATATCAAGAAAGTATTTATTTATAAAAGTCCTCAGAGTTTGTAGGAGCTGCATACAGCTACCCTGATTTGTTCCCCAGAGCAATCCTGTGAGGGCCAGGAAGATACGAGGACCCTCTTCCTGATGATTTTGCATCTGAACAAGGCCCTTCCCTTGAGAGATTAGGTGATCGAAAATTCCCACAAGAAAACTTCTCAAAGCTAGAACTGAAAATTAAATATTTGTTTAAAAAAATAAACACTGAAAGAGGTTGGGTACATATGCTCTTCTCATTGGAAAACTGCTCTTCAAATTTCAAGAATTTTTCTTCATAAGTTAAAAAATAAAAATAAGCAACATAGCCTATTTTTCAGGATTTAGATTTTCCTAATTTGAGAGGTTTAGATGAAGTTAAGAGAAGTACATTTCCCCTTTATTTTACGTGATTTGATTTCTCCAAATACACAATGTCTATACATAATTTCCTTTTGTTAGGTTAATGGATACCTTAAAATTCTAAATTTTGAGCTAACGCCTTCAATTTTGAAACATTATAACAAATACAATAAACTCTTTAATCCACTGCCAATCCTTACTGTTTATTCTGTCATTGTTTACTCTTGCCTCACATATTTCAGTGTCTTCACTTTTAATTGCTATTGCTTTATTCAGAAAACATCACTTTATGTGCTAACAAAATCAGCATGTTGTTCTTCAAATGTGTTGGATTACATTAAAAAATGATAGCAATTACGTGATAAATATTTGATACCCTAGTTTTATATATTCATAGCATTTACCTAAAAAGTTATATAAAAATAAATGCATGCTTCCAAAAGCAAATCACTTACAGTTTAAAAGCAGTCCAAATGTCCATTTATTATTCATAATAGTTACAAGCACACCACTATGATTACGTGTCGTAAGTGCTAGCATAAATGACTAGATGCTTAAAAAATTTCTGTAGAAGTTAAATCTTTTTTTTTTTTTTTGAAATCTTGAGAAAGTATAAAGTAGGATTATCTGTATTTCAATATCTGTGGATTATCGTGGAGAAACGGCATCCACTGACAGTAATAAAATTTGGAGGGGGCACTAAGACTGCTAGCTGCACAAGGGAGGTGCGAGCCTCCCCAAATGCTATCACTGATCACTGATGTGACTCATGATTTCTACAAAGAAAGGAGTTGTGACAGCCATCTATGGTACCCTGAAAGTGTGGAAATGTGTCCGGAATTGGTGGGTTCTTCTCGCTGACTTCAAGAATAAAGACTCAGACCCTCACTGTGAGTGTTACACTTTTTAAAGATGGTGTGTATGGAAGTTTGTTTCTTCTGATGTTCACATGTGTCAAGTTTCTTCCTTCTGATAGATTTGTGGTCTCTCAAACTTCAGGAGGAAAGGTGCAGACCTTCCCCGTGAGTCTCACAGCTCATAAAGCTGGTGCGAACCCGAAGAGTGAGCAGCACCAAGATTTATTACCCAAACCTAAAGAATAAAGGCTCCGCGACCTGGAAGGGCACTCAGACAGTTGCCACTGCTGGCTTGGGCAACCTGCTTTTATTACCTTATCTGACCCCACCCACATCCTGCTGATTGGTCCATTTTACAGATAGCTGATTGGTCAGTTTTGACAGGGTGCTGATTGGTGCATTTACAAACACTTAGCTAGACACAGAGTGCTGATTGGAGTGTTTACAATCCTTTAGCTAGACACAGAGTGCCAGACAGAAAAGTTGTCCAAGTCCCCACTAGATTAGCTAGACACAGAGCACTGATTGGTGCATTTACCAACCTTGAGCTAGACACAGGGTGCTGATTGGTGCATATACAATCCTCCAGCTAGACATAAAATTTCTCCAAGTCCCCACCTGACTCAGGAGCCTAGTTGCCTTCCCCTAGTGGATCCCACCCCAAGCCTAGTGGGGAGCTGCCCACCAGTCCTGCACCTGGCGCCAGCACTTCTCAGCCCTTGGGCAGTCGATGGGACCCAGGCACCGTGAAGCAGGGGCTGCGCCATAGGGGAGGCTCGGGCTGCCTGCGGGCCCACAAGGCGGGGGCAGGGCTCCGGCATGGCAGGCTGCAGGTCCTGAGCCCTGCCCTGCAGGGAAGGTGGCTGAGGCCCAGCAAGAATTTGAGCACGGCTCCCACAGGCAGGCAGTGCTGGGGGATGCAGCACACCCTGGGCAGCTGCTGGCCCAGGTGCTAAGCCCCTCACTGTCCAGCCAGTGGTGCCGGCCAGCCACTCTGAGTGTGGGGATTGCGGAGCCCATGCCCACCTGCAACTCACGCTAGCCTGTGAGCGCTGGTCCCTGGTTCCCACCCACGCCTTTCCCTCCACACCTCCCAGCAAGCAGAGGGAGCTGGCTCTGCCCTAGGCCAGCCCAGAGAGGGGCTCCCACAGTGCAGCAGCAGGCTGAAGGGCTCCTCAAGCAGGGCCAGAGTGGGTGCCCAGACCGAGGAGGTGCGGAGAGTGAGCCAGGGCTGCCAGCATGCTGTTACGTCTGAAAGAGTCACTGTGTCTGCAAGCTGTGCTCCACTTCTCCTGCTGTAGAATTGTCTTTCTCCAGGCGATGCTGCTGGTCCTCAGACACTGAACCTCATTGTGCTGAAAACGAAGAGGCACTGGGAACAAATCTGGTGTGATTTTGAAACTTTGGGGACCCGTGGAAAGCAAAACTTATGGTTCAAATGGAAAAGTAAAAAAGAAATTTGTTTTCAGTCCACCATATATAATCCCACTGGCCCACCACATTAGATGTGCTAGAGGTGGGGAGAGGATAGAGAGGGGGAAAAATGGCGACTGGAGGTGAGTGCAGGAGATGCCCAGGCTCCTCCATACTCCATAGCACTGACATCTGCTTGGAAGCAAAGAGTGGAATTAAAGCATTATTTCTGCTTGCACCCTCTTCTGACACACAGTCTAATTGAACAATATACTTCCTTCAGCATCTGTCTACTCTATTTCAAAGCTGTGCCTTCAGCCAATGAAGGAAATGGATCCAAGGAAACTTTGGATCAGTCTTATTGCCTAAATCCCTAATGTTATACTCCTATCATATTATCTTTTACTTTCAGAGGGATCTTCCTTTTTGACTCTCTTCAACAACTTTGCACCTTTAATTACTTTACCTATGTCTACAGATAAAGTCTGAACATAAATCATGCCAGGTGAAAGGATAAACTCATCTGATGTCATGAAGTACATTAAAGTGATCTATTCTTCCATGGGTTCCTGTAAAGTGTTCATTAACAAAGTTCCAGGTACGAGGTGTGTCACAGTCATTTAAAAATTGTTTAGAGAGTGCAAGCTCTATTTATGCCTTTAGGCATTTTGTCTGAGATTGCAAGGCTATCTATGTCCCTTACACTAACTGACATGTTCCTCTGTATGTACTGCAGAAGAAATTTCATCCAGTAATGAGAGTCGCTATGCAAAAGGTGACTCTGAGGGGTCTCACCTGAGGGGTCTCACTGAACACTCCTCTCGCCAGGGTTCCTTTCTCCCAGGGCACAATGACTGCTTTTCCTTTGAAAAATATAAACAAGTTTCTACCTTTGCACTTAATTTTATTTTTTGCCAAGAGGCATTTCTCTTGTCATATGAGAATCCTCATGTTCAATTCAGGTAGCATTTTAACTATTATCCCAGGAGGGTCTACATGATCTATGCAAAGATGCTCAAGCTGCATCCCTCATTTAAAATTGCTTACACAGTCGTTACTATTAATTACTTTCTTGTTGACTCAACTGTTTCCTTTTCCGCAAAGAATATAAGCACCATGATAACAGAAACATACTTGTTTTATTCTGTGATGTGCTTTTCCAGGGAGAATGTCACTTTATTTAACTGAGTTGCTGGATCTCTGTCACTGAGGAATTGCTCTGAATCTGATTCCTACAATTTGGAGTCCAGTGCAACAACATCTTGTTCTTCGCACTCTCTTTATTCTCAACCATCTCTGCATGAAAGCTGCACAAAGCTCTCCTGACTTCACCTCTTGTTTGCAATGTTTTCGAAGACTTTCACTCTTTCTAATCACTGTTCCTATGACCAGAGCATTAGTCAGCATGTGGTTTTCCCTCTAGCTATTATATGTCTGACCACAGATTAGTCAAAGATTTCCTCCCTCATAATACAGATTATCTGCTTCCCAGGCTGGAATATCTATTCTTTTTCTATCAACTGAATACCCAGTACTGCTAAGCCAATGCCACTTGCTTAATTTTTTATTTTTATTTTTAGCAATATGCCTTTCATGATAAAAATTCCTGTATTTACCAAGGTAGATTAAGTGTTGTATAAAGTAAACATCAGCATTTCCATGCATGGCGACTTGGTGGGAAGCCACGATAGTGGCGCCATCTCAGTTTATACTACAGACCCGACTGAGTGCTGGAGAGAGAAGGCCAAAGTCTTGCTAGACCTCTAACCTCTGGCTTTTCCCTGGTGGAAAAAAATGTGTTATGAATTTGTTATTTTTATGGATTTCACTTTTTACATTGTGGTTCAGTGCTTTGGTGTCCCTTGCTTTACCACAAAATGTAATTTACAAATATATATAGTGATAGTCTATACCATAGGCACACCCATGGTATATTTTGGTCTATGCATAATTTTAGATATTTGCTAAACAGACAACTGAGAATATACCTGCTGTCCTTCTTTCATTATCTGCCATCTCAGGCAGTTTCCAAATGTTCCTGGCATGTACCAATGATATCTTGGAATTATTTATGGAGATGGTATAAGATTTCTAATGTAATGTGACTATGGGATTGGAATCAGGGTTGTATACTTGTGCTTTTGGTGTATCAGTCCTTGTGGAGAAGTTTTTATTTCAGAAGCAACAAATACTTTGAAAGGTCGGCTTTGTAAATTTTGGCATTAAACTTTTGATATTTTCACTATTGCTTTGAAATTTTAGCATTAATTTTGAGCTAACTTTTCAATAGTTTGGTTTGGGGAATATCAAGGGTATTGTGCCACTGACATAATAGTTATTTTTATGCATCCTAGGGCCTCTGTAAAATGGAAGCTGAGACAATACATTTTTTCAGAAAACCTCAAAATTTTAAAATATGCATTTGCTGTATCTAAGCTGTTTATCCAAAAACAAACAAACAAACCAGGACAGCATTTTCTTCATTCATTAGCTTTTTGGGGCAACTAGGCTGAGGTCTGGAACAAAGAAATAAAGTATTACTGAATACATTCATAGGTTGAAAAACAGCTGTAGAATGGAAAAGTGAAATAACATTAGTCGAAAAAATACTAAATTATCTTGAGCAGAAGGAACAAAAGAATAAACAATAATGTCACTTAACATTTTTTAAATGAATAATATCATAGCGAAAAAGAAAAATAGAAAAGAAAGGTCAAGTCTAGAAAAATATTCTGAACAAGATTTTGACAACATTTCTCCATATCAATCTTTTCATTATTATATGAAGTGTCTGGGGATTTTATTTGTAATATCATACATGCTACATTTGACAATTTCTTGAATAATTTTTCTTTCCAGTGCTTTGTTTTTAAGACAGTACAATGATCCTGCATATCTCTGGGGTAATTCCAAGACACTTGAGACAAAGATTGTGTAGAAGAAAGACAACATGGAGACTTCCATAGGCAGCGTTGAAATTCAAAGACATAATTTCTCATGTTAATATACGGTGTGATAAACAGAAGTTGCTGGAGACATAGAAAACCGGGGGGGGGGGGGAAGAGAGGTATGGATTGTTAAGAACTATTATGGTAACATGTTTTAACATTGCAGAGTAAGTCACAGACATTGGTGTGAATTGTAGACCTTGGTTGTTAATCCAGGCCTCTTTTTCCATCTCTGACATACTATGTGTCGTATCTCTTCTCCTTCCACTTTACTTACCCCTGTGCTCATTTGGACCACTGGAATATGCTGCCTTACAGCCTAGGTTTGGCATTGAATATTATTTTCCACAGAAAAGATACAGGGACCCTTGGTGAAGAAGGCAGCCAGAAGAGAGGGTTGCATGTGGCCGAAAGAACAACATAATCTACAAAAAGGGAAGCCATGATTACAAATCAAAGGAGCAAATTCTATGGTGGGGAGATGTTGGGGGAGCAATACTGAAGTTGTGTGATGGGCTTTCACACACTTAGGACTCTCTAATATCAGGGTATATTAAGCAATCCTATTATGCAAATCCTCTAAGGTACTGTAGTTTAACTAGTAGAACATTAACAACCAAACAAGTCATTCTTATGACTGAGAAGCTACAATATTTATATAACTAGTGTATTAATGTATCATTATTTTTTGAGTTATAAAGGTGAATGTTAATTTTATTTCAATAACTGCATCCCTAAAATGTGATGACTAAATCTTTCCTTTCTTCTGTTGAGTGGTAGGTCACTTAAAAAATGAATTGCTAGAATGCATATTTTTTTTTCAGTTTTGAATATTATGAATTACTATGGCATTATTGTATATCTTATAGTAGGATTTGGCAAGGAGGCTCACCCCTGTAATCCTAGCACATGGGAAGGCTGTGGCGATAGGGTCACTTGAGTTCGGGAGTTAAGAGACCAACCTGGGCAAAATAATGAGACCTCATGTCTATAAAGAAAATAATACTGATAATAAAAATAAAAAGTAAAATAATATCTTACACTATTTCATGATTTTAACTTCAAACGCGCTTCAAGCATTGTCTCCTCTTCTTTACCTTTTTTTTAAAAAAAACAAAAACGAAAACAAAAACAAACCCCAGTCTTCTACTCATTAAATGGGAGGGGCAGCTTGAATGGATATGGAAAAATGTATCCGTTATCCTTACATGTTATATGATACTCTTGTCATTGAAAAGGGGTGAGTTGTAAGACACATCTAAAGAAGCCATTTTTATTCTTTAGAAAATTATCATTGTTGCATATAAATATGATTTTATTTAGGGTGTAGATGATAAAAATTATAGAAATGCAATATATTTGGTATTTTTAATACCAAAATTGTATATTTAAATAGCACCATATTTCTAAGCATATAAATAAAATACCTTTTGTTTATTTAAAGGATGCAAAAGTAAAGCCCAACAAACCAAACAAATGCAACTTTTAAATATCAATTATTCCTAATGCTTTATTTTTATTCTATTATTTTTCCTCTTAAAAACTGGAAACTGCTTATATATATCATACACTACACAGTTAATACTCCATCATATGAATGTATTATATTTTATTTTTCATTTTACTGTCCATTTGCCTGTTGATCATTGACATTTTTTTTTTCTTGTTGATCCAACACCTAGCCTTATACATGCTCCTCTCACTCATGGGGATACTAGAATGATAAGTGTGGGGTTATACGGTCTGTCCAGCTTCAGTTTTACTACACTATTCCTAATTATCCTTCAAAGTGATAGAGCAATTTACACTGTAGGAAAGAAATGACCATTTCCCTGCTCCAACTTTATCACCAACACAGTATTGCTAAAGGGCTCATTTATGTCAAAATTGAGAGAATACATTAGCTCGTTATAATTTTAATATCCAATTTTAATATCCAATTTTAATATAATTTTATATCCAATTTTAATATATATTTTAATTTTATATCCAATTTTAATATAATTATAATATCCAATTTTAATATAATTTTAATATCCAATTAATATAATATTAAATTAATTAACATTTAATTAATATTAAATATATATTTAACATGCTATATCATATATACATATATGCATATATGATATATATGATATATCACCTATATACATATATCATATATGGATATATAATATATCATATATACAAATATGTTATATGTATATATACATATATGATATATGTATATATGCATACATGATGTATCACTATATGCTATATATGTATATATGCTATATATGTATATGTGCTATATAATATATCATATACGATGTATATGTGCTATATAATATATCATATATGATGTATATGTGCTATATAATATATCATATACGATGTATATGTGCTATATAATATATACGGTGTATATGTGCTATATAATATATCATATACGGTGTATATGTGCTATATAATATATCATATACGGTGTATATGTGCTATATAATATATCATATACGGTGTATATGTGATATATAATATATCATATACGGTGTATATGTGATATATAATATATCATATACGGTGTATATGTGATATATAATATATCATATACCGTGTATATGTGATATATAATATATCATATACCGTGTATATGTGATATATAATATATCATATACGGTGTATATGTGATATATAATATATCATATACGGTGTATATGTGATATATATCTTGCCCACTTTTAAACTTTTTATTTGATTGCTCCTAATTAGCTTGAAACGCCATTAGAACCGATTCTAGATGTACATCCCTCATATATATCTATATTCAAAATGTTTTTACATTTTTCTTTTAGCATTTGCAATTACAATACCATTTTGTGCTGAATGGGCTTTTTAAAAGTATAGTTGCAAATTTATTTCGCTGTATTATTTATGATTATTTTGAAGCATTTGAAAAAATGTTCTTACCCAAGATACAGGGATTTTTGTAATGGTGTTGTTTTGTTTTATTAATTTGTGTCTTTAATGCATATATATCTATATATAGAGAGAGGGAGAACATAAACTTTAACCCTTTTTGTATAGTGTTATAAACATGGCATTACATTATTCCCAGTTTATTGGATAGCCTAATTTAAGTATCTTCTAATGTCTGTTGCAACCAGTAGGGTTGTTGAATCACTCACCATATCTCTCTTTATTTCACTTTAAATTCAACTTATCCACAATGGAATGAAGTATTAAGCTGCATAATCCTAGTAGGATCAATGCTAAGAACAAATAGAATGGCAAACTAATAATAATGATAATAATTATTCCTTACACTAATCATATTGTTAGTGTTGGCATTCATATTTTTAGTTTCTTTCTTTGACATGAGGGTGTGGTATAAAACAAATTTAATAATTTTGTTGGTGTCATTGGGAACTGTAATTCTCTGCAAGGAAGGAAATAAGGGTGTCATTGTAAAGTAGATTAGGTTATATAAAAATACTCTAGTCCTAAATCTGAAATACAAGTATCATTGTGAGCTCATGAGATATTTTATTTCATACACATATATACAGTAGACTTTCACTGGTGTCAGAGGGAGAAGCTAGTGGCACAGCAACACTCTTGCCAAGAATAACTCAAAGAGTAGACTAAAGCACATGCACGTTTCCGTGAATGCCCAAAGTCCGTGGAAGCAAACAACACTAAGGAGCTAGGGCTACAGAGGGAGAAAGGCTGCCCAGGTTAGGCTGCAGTTCTCCCTTTCTTTTCTCCCTTGACATTTGCAGATGTTGAACACAACTGTGTATCCAGATTTGCACCAGGAGACGACAGCTACTGGGGACAAGAGACCAGCAAAGCGGTTTGGCCATCTCCCAAAACTGCAGACAGAGACAGAGGCTTGGGGTTTGTGCCCTGGGATATTTGCCAAATTCTGCATCTGTACAGGAAAGAAGATGAAAGCTAAGCGAGAACCTCTGAGAGGCATATCAAAGCTTTGGGGGTCTCAAGTTGAGGTTTGGGGTCTCTAAGAGAAGAGATCAGGCAAGCAGCTGCTTGGACCTGCATCAACTCCATTGTGGGAACATTTCTAAGGACCTCCTTTATTGGAAGGGAGAATTGTGTGCCTGCTAATCACAGTCTTGAACACTCCAGACCCACATTTCTGGAGTGTAAAGCTTCCCAGGTTGTAGACAGCAGAGGGTAAATCAGAAAACATTTCCACAGTCATCTGGTGAGGGTTTTAGGAGTTTACCTGGCACGTACTCAGGCCTTCTGTGACTCCACAGGGCATAGAAACTATTTAGCATCTGGGCCAATGTCACAGCCAAATTAATGACAGAACCACTGAGGTTTTCAGAGAGTTCTGCTATTCTCAGTTTCATCACACACCATGCACAGAAAACTCCACAGCATGTTCTGACCAGTATTCCTGGGCTGCTTTCTTAGAAGAGGGTTTTATGTTTCACCTCTCAGAAACACTCAAGGACTTAGTAGCTCACTAACCTAGTCAGAGGCACATTATCTTTCTCTGAGATTTGGACAACATGGCCGTCCACATCTAGGAGGACACTGGCTGACCCTGGCCATGGGTCATGTGCCCTAGGACTCAGGGACACTGGGCAGCCAGTGACCAGCCCTCTTCAGCAAGACAGGAAGTTTGTTTTTGGCATTGTTTTCTGGTTAAAAATGTTACTGTCTGGAACAAGGGACATGAAGATCCACCCTATTGGTGCCTTCTGACCTTTTCTTCTGCCATCACCTGCATCCACCCAGATGTTTGTAAAACATTTGGTGCAGCTCCTTCAGGCTCAGGCTCATTAGAGTCTGGTAGTGGCCACTGAGATCCTCTACCTTCACTCCTATTGATTCCCTGGTTAGATCACAACTTTTATGTCAGGATCATGCATTCCTTCACAAGAACGTGGTTTTTCAAATGACTCTTCCAAAGAAAAAAGAAAAAAAGCTTTTCCAAATTCTATGGAATGATTTTCAGAACAGGACTGAGGATGCAGTTGGAATTATAGTCCATGAGTCTTCAGTGTCCACCAATACAAATGCACGTGTGTGTGTGTGCGTGTGTGTGTGATTGCACTCAGCAACTCAGCTACAGGAAGAAAGAGAAGGCACAAAAAGAAAGATTCAGGATGAGAGTCTGGGCAGGTATGAGACATCAGGGAAAAGGAGGCCAGAAAGTTGGCATTGGAAGCTACCACATGTAATTATGAGGGGAGATGACAGGGGGAAGGCCCAATCAAGTGGGAGTGAAACAGCATTCAGTATATCACAAGCATGTAAGCAACCATGATATGCTTCGCCTATCATTTATGAATGTAAACTCATATATTGTGCTTGAGGCACAACTTCAGTCTCACTTTACACTGGACCACTTCATTTGGAATATTTTGGGCTAGAAAACCCGGCCTGTAAACTCCTAAGAAACCCATCATGATATGCTGATTCAAGAATTAAGAAAGGTACAGAATATATAGCCGTAAATTAAATTCCTTAGGAGGTGGAATTAGCGTGTCAACAATTTGAAAGATCTACCCACAGAGATTTATTCAAGGGAAAAGTAAGTGTCATTATGGAGAAAAACCATGGCTTTTCTTTTCATCAAGTTGGCACAGGATTTTATCATGGGAAAGCTTTAACTAGAAGCTGTGCTTGTTGATCTGGAATTGATTCTGGTATTAGAAATATTTTAAAGCAATATGAATATTTAAAGTAACTAAAGGCAGCTGTCTTTCAAAGAATCTGCATTTTAGGTCTGAAAACATATGAATATCTACCCTAATACCTATGTAATAGCCAACACTTAATCATAATGAGCTCTGAAGATTGTTACTAGGGACTCACATCTGCCTCCTATCCTGTTAAAACAGCTTGCAGCAGACAAGTACAGACAAGTACTCCCACTAAAAATAGCTGGAAAAGTCATTTAAAATGAAAAGAAAATAAAAATTATGACCAAGTTATCAAAGATGTTGAGATTAAACTTACAAAGAACTATGATTACCTGTCCTATAAGATAGAATACAAAATGAAGAATGTAATAATTAAGGATTCAAAGCATAAATTTCATAGCAGGATGGACACAGTAGGGGAGAAATTAATGAATTAAAAGAAAGGTAGTGAACATGTTTCAATAAGAGCTATTAGATTTCTTTAGTTATTACCAGCACTGAATGCAATGTGAGAAAAACTTAACTGATGTTTTACATTTATATGTTTTACTTGATTATAAAGGGTGCATACTTAATTCTTGTATCTCTGTTTATTTATTTATTTATTTTTTGAGACAGAGTCTCACTCTGTCACCCAGGCTGGAGTGCAGTGGAACCGTGTCAGCTCACTGCAACCTTCATCTCCTGGGTTCAATAAATTCTCCTGCCTCAATCTCTTGAATAACTGGAATTACAGGCACCCACCACCATGCCCGGCAAATTTTTGTATTTTTTAGTAGAGATAGGGTTTCACCATGTTAGCCAGGCTGGTCTCGAACCCCTGACCTCAAGTGATCCACCCACCTTGGCCTCCCAAAGTGTTGGGATTACAGGGGTGAGCCACCATGCCTGGCCCCTTGTGTCTCTATTTTTTGAAATCACCCAGATTCTTTAAAAAATAACAGTTATTACTAATTCTTTTTTTTTTTTTTTTTGACACAGAGTCTCACTCTGTCACCCAGGCTAGAGTTCAGTGGTGGGATCTCGGCTCACTACAACCTCTGCCTCTGAGTTTCAAGGGATTCTCTGTCCTCAGCCTCCTGAGTAGCTGGGATTACAGACATGTGCCACCACGCCTGGCTAATTTTTGTATTTTTAGTAGAGATGGGGTTTCGCCATGTTGGCAAGTCTGGTCTCTAACTCCTGACCTCAAGTGATCCCCTGTCCTCAGTCTCCCAAAGTGCTGGGATTAAAGGTGTGAGCCACTGCTCCCAGTGAAAGTTATTAATAATTCTGAAAAATAATTATTTAAGTGTTGATATGGTTTGGCTGTGTCCTCACCCAAAATCTCATCTTGAATTATAATCCTCATAATCCCTACATGTCAAGGGAAGGACCAGGTGGAGGTAATTGGATCATGGGGGCAGTTTCCCCCATGTGGTTCTTGTAAGAGTGAGTGAGTCTCATAAGACCTGATGGTTTTATAAGCATCTGGTATTTTCCCTGCTGGCATTCACTCCCTCCTGCGGCCCTGTGAAGAAGGTGCCTGCTTCTCCTTTGCCTTCATCATGATTGTAAGTTTCGTGAGGCCTCCCCAGCAATGCAGAACTGTGAGTCAATTAAACTTCTTTCTTTTATAAATTACTCAGCGTCAGATATTTCTTCAGAGCAGTGTGAGAGCAGACTAATACAAATGTGTATCTAAATTCTGCAATGTCTTTACTGTTTAAGCAATATTTCAGACCAAAAAATCTAAAATATATATAACCAAATTTTGTCTTACTACATAAAACAACTGACTCAACTTTTGGTCACATTTCCATATGGAACAAACAAATCTTTGAGAGTCAAATGATATTTCACTAGACCATTACATTTAATTATTTAATTTTTTTTTTTTTTGAGACATCTTTGAATTGTTCAGTCTAATCATTTACCTTTATCTCCATTCAAGTCTACTCAGACACATCAGGGTTTATTTGAATGTCTTGCTTCATTTTTTTCCCCTAGAATCCTCCTTCTCTTTGTAGAGTATTTCCATTACTTTTATTTTATGTTCAACTTAAAACTCAGATCTTTGTCTCCTATTTTTTAGTCAAATTCTAGTCCCTAAGTTTCTACTCTTAGCTTGGCTGCCTAAAGAAATACCATAGCCTGAGTGGATTACACAATAGAAATGTATCTCTTACAGTTCTAGAGACTGGGAAGTCCAAGATTAAGCTGCTTATGTCATAAGTTTCATTCTGAGCCCTTTCTGTTAGCTCCTAGGTAGTGCCTTCTCAATATGAACTCATAACCTCCTCTTTGCCCCACTAAGAAAGAGAGAGATAGCTCCAGGTCTTTCTGTTACTATAAGGACACTGATCCCATTATGGGGCCCCTTTGCCATGACCTCATCTAAACCTAATCATCTCCCAAAGGCCCTAACTCCAAATACCATCTCATTGGTGGTGTGAATTTCAACATATGAATTGAGGAAGGACACAAATAGACACAAATATTTGGTTTGTAATACACATTTTTTTAAAAGAGATAGGGTCTCTCTCTGTCACCCAGGCTGAGGAGCAGTGGCAAGATCAGGGCTTATTGCAACCTCTGACATCCTGGGCTCAGGGAATCCTCCCACTTTAGTCCCCTGAGTAGCTAGAACTACAGCATGCACCATGCACAACCATGATGCCTAGATAATTTGAATTTAATTTTATTTTTTTGGTAGAGACCTGGTCTTGCTATTTTGAGACTGATCTTAAACTCCTGGCCTCAATCAACCTTCCTGCCTCAGTCTTCCAAAGCACTGGGATTGCAGCATGAGTCACCATGCTTTGCCCATAACATACTCTTTTGGGAATTTGTCTTATCCTCTGAATTTTTTATATTTTATTTTATTTTATTATTATTTTTTAAACTTTCCAACTTTTAAGTTCAAGGGATACATGTGCAGGTTTGTTACATGGGTAAACTGAATGTTGCAGGGGTTTGATGTACAGATAATTTTGTCACCCAAGTAATCAGCATAACACCCAAGAGGTAACTCCCACTCTGCACCCTCAAGTAGGCCCTGGTATCTGTTGTTCCCTTTTTTTTGTGTCCATGTATATTCAATATTCAGCCTCCACTTATGAGAATATGCAGCATCTGATTTTCTGTTCCGGTGTTAAGTTGCTTAGGATAATAGCCTCCAGCTCCATTCATGTTGTTGCAAAGGACATTATCTCATTCTTTTTATGGCTTCATGGTATTCCATGATATATATGTACCACATTTTCTTTAGGCAGTCCACTGTTGATAGAAATCTATGTTGATTCCATGTATTTGCTATTGTAAATAGTGTTATTGTTGGAAATGCTTGTTCCCTGGTGCCATAAAGAAATAGCACTTGAACATAAATTTAATTTACTCAGCAAGGCCATTTTTAGTTCCTGCAGAAAGAGTAAACTCGTCAGCAGTTTTGCCACAAGAGTACACTGAACAAAGGAGATGGGGTCATTTATAACCTGATGTGTCCACCTTACTGTTGTATCCAGTTTCCATTGGCTGAAACAGGACCTCACATTCTGTATTTGTCCTGATTGGCTAGCAACTTAGAATTATATATATATATATATATATATGGAGAGAGAGAGAGAGAGAGACAAAAAAACCCTACAAAAAGTCAATGAATCCAGGAGCTGGTTTTTTTGAAAAGATCAACAAAATTGATAGACTGCTAGCAAGACTAATAAAGAAGAAAAGAGAGAAGAATCAAATCGACGCAATAAAAAATGATAAAGGGGATATCACCACCAACCCCACAGAAATACAAACTACCATCAGAGAATACTATAAACACCTCTACACAAATAAACTAGAAAACCGAGAAGAAATTGATAAATTTCTGGACACATACACTCTCCCAAGACTAAACCAGGAAGAAGTTGAATCCCTGAATAGACCAATAACAGGCTCTGAAATTGAGGCAATAATTAATAACCGATGAACCAATACAAGTCCAGGACCAGACGGATTTACGGTCGAATTCTACCAGAGGTACAAGGAGGAGCTGGTGCCATTCCTTCTGAAACTATTCCAATCAATAGAAAAAGAGGGAATCCTCCCTGACTCATTTTATGAGGCCAATATCATCCTAATACCAAAACCTGTCAGAGACACAACAGAAAAAAATAATTTTAGACCAATATCCCTGATGAACATTGATGCAAAAATCCTCAATAAAATACCGGCAAACCAAATCCAGCAGCACATCAAAAAGCTTATCCACCATGATCAAGTGGGCTTCATCCCTGAGATGCAAGGCTGGTTCAATATATGCAAATCAATAAATGTAACCCAGCATATAAACAGAACCAAAGACAAAAACCACATGATTATCTCAATAGATACAGAAAATGTCTTTGACAAAATTCAACAGTCCTTCATGCTAAAAACTCTCCATAAATTCGGTATTGATGGAACGTATCTCAAAATAATAAGAGCTATTTATGACAAGCCCACAACCAGTATCATATGAATGGGCAAAAAACAGAAGCATTCCCCTTGAAAACTGGCACAAGATAGGGATGCCCTCTCTCACCACCCCTATTCAACATAATGTTGGAAGTTCTGGCCAGGGCAATCAGGCAAGAGAAAGAAATCAAAGGTATTCAATTAGGAAAAGAGGAAGTCAAATTGTCCCTGTTTGCAGATGAAATGATTATACATTTAGAAAACCCCATTGTCTCAGCCCAAAATCTCCTTAAGCTGATAAGCAACTTCAGCAAAGTCTCAGGATACAAAATCAATGTGCAAAAATCACAAGCATTCTTATACACCAATAACAGACAGAGAGCCAAATCATGAATGAACTCCCATTCACAATTGCTTCGAAGAGAATAAAATACCTAGGAATCCACCTTACAAGGGATGTAAAGGACCTCTTCAAGGACAACTACAAACCATTGCTCAATGAAATAAAGGAGGACACAAGCAAATGGAAGAACATTCCATGCTCATGGATAGGAAGAATCAACATCATGAAAATGACCATACTGCTTAAGGGAATTTTTTGTATTTTAAATAACTCAAACTGTTATTGTTTCCGTCATCAATAATAGACTACAACTGAAATCCTTCTATACTTGGGCAACTAGAAAGAAACTAATCCAGTTAGTTTGACCAGGTTAATGTGCCTGGTAAAATGGACACATTAGATAAATTGGTTGACATGTTCCTTTATGGGGGAGGATACTTTTTTAATGTTCAATTTGGTTGTATTTGTTTAATTGAACATCAATCATTGTGTGGGTGAATGAACAAGGTAATATTTAACATCTAATGCAACTATTGGTTGAGATGTTCCTTTAAAGGAGGTTCTTTTTTAGTGTTCAATTTCGTTGTATTTATTTAATTGAGCTTCAATCATTGTGTGGGTGGGTGAATGAACTAGGTAATGTTTAACATCTTATGCAATTATAAAATTCTTTGATTCTGGGATTGATGGAGCACCTCCCATGTCTGCAATATTATGATTGACATAAAGGGACCCTGAGAGAACGATAGAGAAACAACAATTAAGACTAGAATTATATATTAAAAATGACATAATAATAAATAAAATAAGACTAGAATGAAATGAAAACACTGAAATCGTTCCTGTTGGTGAAATATAGCTGAACTAGGATGCTCTAAGAAGACATGAAATATTTTTTTCCTCAGTTTCAAGATACTGAAAATAAACTGCTTCTATTTTAGTGTGACAGTTTCATAGTTCACTCAAATATTAGTCACATATAACAAAGTTATATTTTTCTTTGATATATTTGAAATCATACATTTGATTTAAAAATAGTTGGCAACAAGAAAGGTAGTCTTAAATATTAATAAACTATATGAATGTTTATATAAAAATGTATTTCATGCACTGCCTATTAGTTAGAAATAAGCACTCTGGAGTGTCTTATAAGCTTTCCTTGAGGTTAAATAATTAATGAAAATTTATCAAAGCTTAATGAAGTCATTGGCTTTAAATGATAAATGGAAATTCAAGCATTATCTCATCAATGTAATTCTCCAAGGTTTAATATATGCACACATATTCAAAATATTTCTTAAGCAACATACAAGGATTCAATTACCTATTTTCAGCCTAGGAAAATGTTGACATTGCATTTTCAAGGAAGAAACTGAGTTAAGTATAAAAGCTTTTGCAACATAAATGTTTCATATCTTTTTTTGCTTTTATTTATTTATTCTTTTTTTTTT